>NC_136494.1:33450386-33472886 GCF_053919585.1 Euprymna scolopes | reverse complement strand
AAATGACTAGAGTGTTATCAGCTAGAATCAAAACCATATCCCTCAGCTGCGTTCCCTACCATTTTAGCTATCGACATATAGATAAGAAATATCTAAAATTAAGCCATTTCTAGTTATGAGTGAATTTGCGCATGCACAAAAGTAATAGGAATTTGTCGGCAAGTGTAGCTGAACATTTTGCATTTCAACTTGCCGACATATTTCTGTACGCATTATTCATCTATCCAAACAAAGATTTTATTTAGTATAAACAATCCCTGGTGTATGATTGCCATTTCCTGTTAATCTCAGTGTTATGTGAAAAGTAGTTTAAAGGTTTATCGGTTAAATATTTTCACACAGAAACGCACATACATGCATCTACTGTTTTATTTATATAGATTAGATTTTATATTTTTTAGTTAACGATTATTTAATCCTCATTGTTACATTTTCTGCATTTCTCTATTGCTATTTTCCTGTTTTGAGTAGGAGTTGTTCCCCTTTGTTATTTACTTTTTGGTCTCCCGAGAAGAGGAGGGTTAGGGTTAGGGTTAGAAGAGGAGGGTTAGGGTTAGGGTTAGAAGAGGAGGGTTAGGGTTAGGGTTAGAAAAGGAGGGTGGGTTAGGGTTAGAAGAGGGTGGACCTGTAAATTCACTTTTGTCCGTTCGTCCATCCGCACTTTTCTCAATAACTACGCCTTGGAATTTTTTGAAATGTTTCACAAACATTAAACATGATATGAGTAAAAAACTAACACAACAAATTTTCCGAGAAAACTTCCGGGAAACTCTGGGGGTCCTTTCGGGTTAAAATGGCTAAAATTGACACTTTTGTGCTTATTTTAAAAAATCGATACCTTGGATTCTTATAAAACTTTCTGAAAAGTTGTAACTATATAATTTTGTTTGTTTATACTTTGCGATAACTCTTGGCTGTGCCTCAGGGGCTCTTTTTGGGATGATAAAAACACTCCATTTTTGGAACTATTTTACCATATTTGCCTAAAATTTTCTGTGTATATCTATTTAGCAGTTTTGCATGGTGCTGAACTCAAATTTAAATATGTTAAGGCATTGGGGACTTTGGGGATAAATGGGAGGCAGGGGGGGGGCAAATGATGGACTTAGTCATTTCTTTTTTTGCATAGTACAGAACTCAAATTTACATATGTTAAGGCCTAAATTTGCACCGTTTGTTCAGTTTCATCAGGATTTGACGTCTCATAGGGACTTTTGGGCCTAAATGGGGGGGGGGCAATGCTGAACTGAGTCATTTTTTTCAGGCCTCGTTCACTGTGCATGTTTCACTTGTTAGTGTATATAATTTTAGTGCTAGTGCATTTTGTGAACCAAATGTCTCTACATATGCTCAAGTTATGCTGACTGTCGCATGCATCGCCGAGCAAATTTTGTAAAATGCTAAGAAACAGAAAATAGCAACATTCATCAGATATGAATTACAATTTAAAAGAAAATGAAAAAGCAATAAAATGAAATATACCAACAATATACCATAAATAGTATGAATAAATATTGTTTTATTTTATTATTTTTAATAATTAGAAACATTTTTCTTGCATGCTTAAAAACTATATTTTTTTAGTGGGGTAGTGTTAGGGTTAAAGGTTTAAGGTTAGAATTAGGATTTAGGGTGTAGAGTTAGGGTTATTTTAACTGTAATCGAAAATTTGGATTGTCGAATAAATTTTTTAAACGTTTTTTAAAGTAAAATAAAATCTATCAAAACGGTCCTCAGACTATTCCTGAATTGAAGAAAGGTCCATTCAGACAAAATCAGAACAGTGCAAAGAGAGGAATGGGTCAAGTAGCATGGGGGAGGAAAAATTGTCTAATAGAAGTGTATGTTAAATTGGTATGTAGTAATCTGAACATGGTTTGTCCAGAAAGTATTTTAAATTCCAAACAAAACAAAACAAAGCAAAAATTTGTTTGAATCTTCTAAATTTGAAAGAATCCTATAAAACCTTGTAAAACAATATTGTGGTTAATTTAAGACATATTTGCTTTAGTCTCTGCTGAGACTGCCTGATATTTGCATGTTGATTTCGGCAAGGCTAATTTTATCAATCAATTATTATTTGTCTCCTCATTTTTCTTCTCAATTTTTTTTAGTTAACTATTATTGAATGTTTGTTGTTTTTTTTTTGTTTGGTTTTGAAATGGAAATCGCTTCAGACAAAGGATGAAGCCAGTTGATGTAAAGAGCTAAGAACATACCACTTTAAAATCAAAAACTAATTAACGATAAATGTTATATGGATAGATTCTAACCCAGTAAACAGCAATTTTTCCCCCTTTGACAGAAATGTCACTCATGGAATGTGAGAACTAAAGGACAAAATAAGGGAAGTGAATGTTATTGACGTTGAACATTTTTCTCATTTTGATTAATAGTTCTTGTCTTTATATATTATAAAAAATAGTTTCATTTGTAAGTAGCGGGACCTGTGGAAATTCTGGGGAATGAGAAATGAATCTACAAAAATGTTTTGAGAAAGCTAATATTTTTCTACATAGTCTAAAAAGTTTTTCTTTTGTGGAGAGAAAAGCCAATAACACACAATAAATATGAGTTTATTAACATTTCTATGAAAATCGTGCCCATTGTATTTTAAACATAGAACTGACCCAAATCAGATAAATTAATAAGTACTAATGAATACTAATATTGTGCTACATAGTTCAATACAAATAATAAAATCACATTGTAAGAGATAATCCTTAGTTTACTCCTTCAGTCTAGACAATGTTCTTTTTTGCCCTGTTTCTTTTGAATGTTCCCCTTTTTTACATAATGTCTTGCTGATTTCTTTCTTGGGTGAAGAACCACTGCATGTCCAAATTACTGTGAGTTCTTTTTTCACACCATTATAATAATGAGCGCATGTTATTATAATGATATTCGAAAACAATGCTACATCAAAAGGAGGTCACGTTCATATTCTTGTCCAGGGTACCCAGATTAGCTTTTTAGAGCCAAAATTTACAAATTTGGCCTTTCTGAAGCAGTTTGGCCTTCAAAAATTATATTTAGCCTTTTTCAAAGCAAAACATATAGACTAACTAAGGAAGCGATAAGCAGAATGTTATTTGAATTATTTTCTTACAAAAACCATGTTCTTAAATAAATAAAAATGGTACTCCAGATATCCAAAATGGTGACACGTTTCATGCAAGTGTTTATACAAATAAAACCACTAAGGCAAACACGAGAAAAATAAATGTACAACACACTGAGCGAAGTTTTACGCCTTTTAATCTGCATCAAACTCTGAAAATTGTACATGCAAGCAAAAGAAAGGATTAAACGGATTGTATGAATGAAGCCGAAATAAGTCTGGTACTCATCTGGTTTGCAATCTTGCCAGGAATCCGTAGAAATTAATCCGTGTTTGGGAAGACCTTTAATAAACCAAACACCTGAGAATTCTGAACGTGCGTCGATTACATCTGAAAGTAAAGCCGTAATTAATGGGAGAAAAATCTGCAGAAAAGTTCCGGGCTTTCAAAATAAGAAGACAAAAGCATGGCAACATTTCAAACATCTAAAAATAATCTAGTATTTAACAAGTGAAATCAGGTCTTTTTTTTTTCCTTTAACTAATGGTCGTCATGTAGCGTTGGCGATGTAGATATATATTGCTGGTTGGAAATCATTTATAATTATAGAATCTATTATATAAATCTCACCTGTCTGCTTAAATGTATGTATGTATGTATGTATGTATGTATGTATGTATGAATGAACCCTTTTTCGGGGTCAACGGCCAACTAGCACCGTGTATATTTGTGTGTATGTATATATGTGTTGGGGTGGAGAGGGCTCCCGTAAGCCGTAGTGAAGGCAACCTTTCTAGGAGAAGCAAATCTCTGATTTAAAAAACCATAAAGCGGGAGACCATTACCCGCATTAAGCTGGTCTGCAGTTTGATTTGTTGCTGGCTATCTTGCTCTTGCTTGTTGCTGGATCTCAACATTTTGAACCGAGAGAGAGACTTAGCTGTCGTACAAAGCTAAGACTCTGTAACATCATCTGTGTATAGATACTCCCTCAGGCATTTGGGCTTATGGACTTTAAGTGTCTGAGGGAGTGGCACTCGTCTGATAAGATGTTGCAATCATCATATATATGTGTATGTATATGTATATGTATATATATATGTATGTATATATAACAATCCAATAAAAACAAGACAAACAAATATGTTTTTTTTATTCATGTCAAACTCATTTAATCGTACCCATCACCACCATCGTCGTCCTGATCATTGAGGATTTTATGACCTTTGGAACACTCCTTCATAAGTATTTTACATGTATGTCTTTGTATACGTGTGTATATGCATATGTATGTATATGCATATATGTGTAACTCTACGTGTGTATGTTTGCATTGGTGTGTACATGCATGTGTATGTTTGTGCGCACCTGTATGTATGCATGTATGTGTGCATGCATGTGTTTATTTCCATGTGTATGTGGGGTGGAAAGGGCTTCCGTAAGCCGTGGTGAAGGCAACCCCTCTAGGAGAAGCAAATCTCTGATTTAAAAAAAACATAAAGCGGGAGACCAGTACCCGCATTAAACAGGTCTGCAGTTTGACTTGTTGCTGGCTATCTTGCTCTTGCTTGTTGCTGGATATCAACATTTTGAACCGAGAAAGAGAGAGATTTAGCTGTCGTACAAAGCTAAAACTCTGTAACATCATCTTTGTATAGATAATCCCTCAGGCATCTGTCCATAAAAAATAGTCCTGTGGCAATGGAAAAATTGTGACATGTGTAGGCCTGAAATGCTGGAAGCATGTAATAATTGATCTGCCACCATTATATGTATGTATGTATGTATGTGTGTATGTGTGTATGTGTGTATGTATGTATGTATGTGTGTGTATGTATGTGTGTATGTGTGTATGTATGTATGTGTGTATGTGTGCATGTATGTTTATATATGTACATGTCTATGCATTTGTATGTATATCTCTGTGTATATATATATATGTGTATATGTATGTGTGTATGTATGTTTATGTGTGTATACATGTATATATATACTTGTGTGTGCATGTATATGTATAAATGCATATATATGTATGTGTATGTATATGTACGTAAATGTATGTGTATGTATGTATATGTGCATATATGTGTACGTATGTATGTGTATATGTATGTATATGTCAGGTCATGTCATATGCTACTGGTACCATGTAACCCAGTACTACCTGCCTCATAGTCGGGTTACCGGCGACTAAACTAGTTCCCCCACCAGACTTGTTGGTGAGGAGGGTGGCTAGTCTCCCTACAGGATTAAAATCAAAACCTTTCAAAGGGCGAATGAACCCTTTTTCGGGGTCAATGGCCAACTAGCACCGTGTGTGTTTGTGTGTATGTATGTGTGTGCTGGGGTGGAGAGGGCTCCCGTAAGCCATGGTGAAGGCAACCTTTCTAGGAGAAGCAAATCTCTGATTTAAAAAATCATAAAGTGGGAGACCAGTACCCGCATTAAGCTGGTCTGCAGTTTAACTTGTTGCTGGCTATCTTGCTCTTGTTGTTGCTGGATCTCAACATTTTGAACCGAGAGAGAGACTTAGCTGTCGTACAAAGCTAATACTCTGTGACATCATATTTGTATAGATACTCCCTTAGGTGTTTGTCTATAAAAATCGTCCTGTGGCGATGGAAGTCATTTTTGGGCTCATGGACTTTAAGTGTCTGTGAGAGTGGCACTCGTCTGACAAGACGTTGCAATCATCATGTATATGTGTGTATTTGTATATGTGTGTATATATATGTGTATGTATATGTGTATGTATGCATGTGTGTATGTATATGTATGTATGTGTATGTATGTGTATTATGTATTGTGTATGTATGTATGTATGTATGTATGAATGAAAGGGCGAATGAACTCTTTTTCTGGGTCAACGGCCAACTAGCACAGTGTATATTTGTGTGTGTGTGTGTATGTGTGTGTATATGTGTATTGGGGTGGAAGGGGCTCCCGTAAGCCGTGGTGAAGGCAACCTTTCTAGGAGAAGCAAATCTCTGATTTAAAAAACAAAGCGGGAGACCATTACCCGCATTAAGCTGGTCTGCAGTTTGATTTGTTGCTGGCTATCTTGCTCTTGCTTGTTGCTGGATCTCAACATTTTGAACCGAGAGAGAGAGACTTAGCTGTCGTACAAAGCTAAGACTCTGTGACATCATCTTTGTATAGATACTCCCTCAGGCATTTGGGCTCATGGATTTTAAATGTCTGAGGGAGTGGCACTCGTCTGACAAGACGTTGCAATCATCATGTATGTATATATGTGTGTATGTTTATAGACATGTATGTGCATATGATGTTGCAGTTTTGTTCAGAGATGGGTTTTAAAATCGGTAACACCGTGTTTCAGCAGAAGGACAAATATGCATCCTGGCTCCAAACTATGGCACTTGATAGACTGTGTTAGTCAGAAAACGTGAGATGAGGGATATCTGCAGTGTTCGTGTCATGCGTGGTGCAGAGTGCTGGACCGACCATCGGTTGGTCCGTGCAAAGGTTAAGTGTGTTGTGAAGCCCAAGATCAGGGGACCTGGTGTGGTTATCCCAAAACGATTTAATGTTACCCGTCTAAGGGACATTATTGTGAGGGAGAAACTAGTTAAAGAGATGGAAGAGATTGACTGTGAAAACACTTGGTCTGCATTTAAGGAATCTGTCTATGAGGTATGTGAGAGAATATTAGGTTATTGTGAGCGTGAACATCAGGATTGGTTCAATGAGAATGATACTGAAATTCAGGCTCAGCTTGATTCAAAGGCCAGAGCATTGCATGCTTATCTCGGTGGTGGTTTGACGGATGGTGAGCAAGATCGATTGAGGGACAATTTTAAGGCAATCAAGTATGAGGTGCAAAGGGGGATTGCGGAACATGCAGGATGAATGGTGGAGGCAGAAAGCTGAGGAAATACAGCTTACCTCGGATTCAAACATCACCAAGGTCTTATACATCCTACTATGTGCGGTTTACGGACCATCCAGATCACCTATCACTCCTTTGCGCTCGAGGGATGGTGGGGATCTTCTTTGAGATCCTACCGACATTCTGCATAGATGGAGGGAGCATTTTGATGACCTCCTGAACAGGCCATCATATGTTGATTAGGAGTTTGTTTGGTCGATTCCTAGCAATCCGGTTAAGGATATCTTGGCAGAGGTTCCCTCTCTCCAGGAGGTTGAAGCAGCTGTCCATAAGCTGAACAATGGAAAATCTTCTGGCATGAATCTGTTGCATGTAGGGATCTTTAAATGTTCTGGGCCAAAGATGATGCAATGCTCAGCGGATTTGTTGCAGACTGCTTGGCGAGATGAGTGTGTTCCACATGATTGGCAGGATGCATTGATGGTGGTGCTATACAAGGGAAAGGGTACCAGAGATGAATGTGGAAACTATCGAGGCATCTCTTTGCTGTCAGTAGTCGGTAAGGTGCTCTGTAGAATCATGCTAGACAGAATGCTGGAGCACATTGCTGAAAATATTTTGCCTGAGTCGCAGTGCGGTTTCAGAAGATGTCGAGGGACAGTGGATATGATTTTTACAGCCAGGCAACTACAGGAGAAATGTAAAAAACAGCGAAAGGGTTTGTATCCGGTGTTCATCGATTTGACAAAGGCCTTTGATACAGTCAATAGCGATGCTTTGTGGGAGATTCTGAAAAAGCTTGGCTGTCCTAACAAGTTTGTAACCATCTTAAAGCTCGATGATATGAAGGCTGTAATCAACGTTGGGGGGAAAATGGCTGATCCTATTTCAGTAGAAAATGGTGTTAAGCAGGGAGACATTCAAGCACCCACACTCTTTGCATTGTATTTCACCATGATCTTTCGGATGGCATTTGGGAGTTGCTCTGTTGGTGTCTATATTCGCTACCGAACTACTGGGGGTTGTTCAACATTAGGCGCTTCAATGCAAATATAAAGGTACTCACCAACATGATCTGTGACTTGCTCTATGCGGATGACTGTGATCTGGTGGCTCATATGGGGGCTGATATGCAGCGTCTTTTGGATGCCTTTGCGGTTGCCTGCAGTGCATTGGGCCTGACTATCAATGTAAAAAAACTGTCTTAATGTATCAACCTGTGCCAGGCATGCCATACTATGAACCATCAGTTTATATCTATGGGTCAAAGATAGTGGTTCTCGCTAAGTTTGTATACATAAGTATGTCAGGTGCCCTGGATGATGAGGTATCATTACATATCAGTAGGGCAAGTAATGCCTTTGGAAAGTTGGACAAGCGTTTGTGGAGTTGTCACGGGATCTCACTGCCAACAAAGATTAAGGTTCTCTGCTCTTCTCTATGCCTGTGAAACTTGGACAACATACAGGAAGCATTTGAGGCATCTCGAGCGGTTTCATCAGATGTGCCTATGGCGAATATTAGGTGTGGGCTGTCAAATGTATGTCAGTGATGTTGAGGTTTTAGAACAAACCCAATGTCTGAACATTAAAGCTGTCATTATCAAACATAGACTGAGATGGAGTGGTCATGTGGTGAGGATGTCAGACAGTCGACTTCCCAAACAACTCCTTTATGGGGAGCTTGCTGAGGGAAGATGTTTGGCTCAAAAGCCTAAAATGAGATACAAGGATTGTTTGAGGTCCATCTTGAAAAAATGTGAGATGGATGAGAGAACCTGGGAGAATCTTGCTTTGGATCATGAAGGGTGGAGAAGGACCTTGTAGGGAGGTGTGGGCAAGTTTGAGGCTGATCGAACCCAGTATGAACGACTGGAACATGATATCCAGAAAGGGAAGGTGCAAGAAGCAAGTGGATGAGCTGGGGCGCCAAATTGGTCATGAGTGTGAGGTGTGTGGGAGATTATGTCTGAGCAGAGCTGGGCTGATAAGCCACCAGACTACTCATCAGCACAGTGGCCCACAAAAACAATCTTGTGTTGCCAGATCTAACCAGTGTCAACTGCGGGTGATATTCAAAACAGTAAGTGGTCTAAAGCGGCATTTGAATATACATAGAAGTGACCATCAAGAACGTGCTGCTAGTGGCACACATGTCTGCACAATGTGTGCCAAAGAATGCCAGAGTTTGGCAGGGCTTAAAAACCACCTTCGTGCGGCCCATCACTGATTTGTTTTCATGTTTCTGTATATATATATTTTTTTATATGTACTATATCAAGTAATGCCAATATTCGAAAACGAATTTGCTGCCATCATGTGTATATGTGTGTATGTGTATATATGTATGCATGCGTGTATGTATACCAATGACCGTCTTCAGTGTCATGTCTGTTTGAGTGTGTGAATTTGCCGGCAGGACTAAAAAAAGTCATTTTCAGGCTCATGGACTTTCAGTGTCTGAGCAAGTGGCACTCGTCTGACAAGACGTTGAAATCATCATGTATGTCTATCTAAAACTTTCGATAGAGACAACGGATTTTCGTGAGATCGGTGTCGTTTTGCAATTTTTAAATATTGGTTAAAAACAAATATTCAAAATTTGGTTAAAAACATCACCCTGAACTAGGCACTTTTTTACAAGAAGAGGTCACTTTTTTCGCCGAATATTTTCGAAAGCCATCCCCTTTTTTTTTGATTGACAAGCCTTAATTTAAAACTTCGCCACTTCTGGCTTGGCGATGGACGCAACGGCAAAGACGTCACGTTTTTTTCACGTTATTTTCCTCCTTCGCGGTACAGGTTCGAGCCTACCTGCCTACTACCACCTTTTTTTTTTTGCTTAACACACACCTCCAAACACCCGGGAAACACCAGACATCCAGGCTAGTATAACATATAAAAGGCCAAATGTGCGAGAGTGTTTATGTATGTCCACAAAAGGCTTTTTGCATCAGGGTTCTTGCATCGGTTAGATTCCGCAAGAAGTTTTTGTATACTTCTCAGATCATGATATCTCGCATCGTCTCTATCTTTTTTTGTTCAAGTTTAACAAAATTCCCACAATGCCATTGTCTCCAGTAAAGTGAAACTATTGCAATGAAACTGTCTGGCCTTCTGGCCGGGTAGTATCTGTTTTGTAATTGGTCTGTGATCAATGTAAGGGAAACCCTTCATCCTGAGATAATCACTATTTATTTGGATACTGTTAGAGTGACCCCTTTTTGGAGAAACTGATTCCCTCCCCCCTGTTAAAAACGACCTTGTGTCTAATTTGCTTTTGTGGGAGGCTTAAAGCAACGCCATTTCTGCAAGTCATCAACATTAAATTTGAATGCTTTAGACTTCTGGTCGCGTCATGGAGTAGCGGTAAGATGTCAGATTTTCTTTCACTTTCTTTTCTGCCTTCACGTCACGGGTTCAAGCCCGCCTACCTACTACCCCCTTTTTTTTTGCTCAACACACACCTACAAACACCGCCGGGCACCCAGGCTAGTATTATATATAATATATAAAACTTTTTAACATGTTCAAAAAGGGGCAAACGTTGTAGTCATTGATTAGAATCAGTGGTTGAGTGCTTTTTGCCAAACTGATCGTTAAATAAGCTTAAATATGTGCTCATTTACGTATCATATACTAATCCATATTAATCTTTAACTGTGCATCAAACAGATACCATAATACTGAGTACACTGCACCTTATCATGAATAAGGCTCATAAAAAATTTAAGCCAGATCAGCCCAGTATTGCCTGAGAAAAACTGGTACCAATACTAATCTCTCTTAACCCTTAACAGTGTGTTTCAGCCAAATCGGTTCAATAGTTTCCAAGAAAAAATGTAATGGACAGATAGGCTGGCAGATGAAGAGAAACATAATATAGATTTACGCCATTTGTCTTGAAAGAAAAATTATTGTTTACAGAATCTGGTGAAGCGGTTAAGAAAAACTCTCAGCACGGTAGTGTTTTTTCTATAAAAAGTATTATTATTTTTTACGGATTCAATATACTTCATTTTGAAAATGAAAATCTGTAGTTTTGAAAATCTTTATAGCAATAACGACTTTTGCTCTCTATAACCAGATTCGATCTGCGAACGAACTTATAAATGACTCGCTTGTAAAATTCTTTATGCTTTGATGTGAAATATGAATCTGATTCATTCTCTATCTCCTCTTATGATGTCAACCTAAGGCTATCTAAATGGTTTTGTAATCCTCGAAATAAGTGATAATCCAAGGGAGTTAAGTCAGTAAAATATGTAGGATAGGGACAAGGCTTTCCGACCAAATTCTCCTAGATCTTTGATCAGTAGTGCTATGTGAGGACGAGCATTATCATGATGAAAGATGAGCCCTAAAGAAAACTGTTTCCGGGTGAACATTGGTGAGAATATTGCAGAAAATTATGAAAGATGTTTTAATAATCTGAAACAGAAAAAAATCATGTTTAAATATGTACGATATGCGTAAAATAAATTACAGTAGTTTAAAATGCTATTTGTGTGGGAATCGAAATTCCCAACCAACAGACACACAGACACAAAACGGTACTCTTAAGCTAAACTCGATTATCGCCCTTTAACTCTGGTGACACATTCCTTGCCACCAGAGGGTAAAGGCAGATATGTCACTTCCTGTTTTATAGACTTCTTTCTCTTTTCTGCTGGACTCTCAACAAGTCAAGATGTGACAAAACACGTTCCATTCGGCTTGACCAGTCAACCAGCCTCTCATCAAATACTAAACGCAAATAACATTACTCTCTCCTCAATAAACTCTACTATCTGTATTCTTATTCTCTCTCATGTATTTTTATGTAAATAAATCTACATTTATTTGTTATCATATATCAGTATGTTTCGTCTCTTCCTTCTGTGAGCCATGCTTTTCTCAATCACTTACCATTCATGAACAACACATGAGGGTGTGAGCGTAAGTTACATAAACAGACTATCCGATCCGCCACATTTCTACAAACCGGTAAAATTGGGTATTTATTTGCTTCCCCGCTAAGCAAATTAGGCACAAGGCCGTTTTTTAATGTGGAGAGGGGGGAAGAGAAGGGAAAGGCGGTCCAGCTCGCCAAGAGAAAGGGAGAGGAAGCTGGTAGTGCTGCCTCTTGGTATATAGAGTTGCCCCTACATGGACCAGAAACTGATTGCCTCAAGGGCAATGGTCTTTCAGTTCAGCATCTGCCGGAACGGGTACTACACTTTGATCTTTGATGCTCGTGTGTTACCGATCTGATACTTATTGATGCTGCGTTTTTTACAGACATCTGTAAAATGCGTACTAGTTTAAAGTTTTTTTATGTGAAATCTTTAAAAAAATCTTTAAAATACCAATAAAAATAATCATTTAAATGTTTAAACCTTTTTCACAATCTTCACCGAGATATACTTTGCTTGATTATATTTTGGCTAGTCTTTATCTGCTCTATCTTTATTTTCATGCCGGCTGCTCAACTAAGCTTCAATCTATTCCTCCTTTCGCAAAACATTCGCAACAAACACTTGTCTAGCTAAAACAATTTCTTGTCTCTCATCATCCCGCCGTAGGAGAAATATAAATATGGTTAAAGCATACTGTCATCTAAGGCGCCACCAGCTGATTGTATCTCTCTATTAAAAACAAAACACAAAATTGGTGTTTCTACACAAGTCGCTTCCAACCTGACCATCCTCATGACAAAAATGTGTATATTGTGATGTAGGCACACATACATACACATACACATACACGCACACGCACACGCACACACACGCACACACACAGCATAATCACGTTGATACACCGGTTACCATCAGATCACCAAAGTTAAGCAACTTTGAACCTGGTCTATACTAAAATAGGTGATCTTTTCGGAATTCCAGGCGTTGTATGTGCTCTCTGTTTATCTCAGCATTGTTTCCAGTCAGTCTTGGGCCTCGCCTTGCCATTGGACCCAAGCGGTTCCGATTCAGGAGAGGGTTAGTTCGGGATTGTACAACTCTTGCCTTTAATGGGGCAGGTGATCTCAATATTCCATAAGAATCTTTCACTTAGTGATACAAGCACCAAGTGAAAGATTGTTTTAGCAATCCGCCCCACTACTTACAATTACATACGCAGCCACCCCTACAGGAGTGTCCATTGTCTCTTGAGACTGAACGGAGGCATCGATACACACGCATACACAAGAATGGCTAATTAGTGTCGTATTGTCGAAGGGTGTACTATAATCAATGATTTTAATTTTTTTTTTCTATACGTTTTGTAGGATGTGCGACGATCTGTTCTCATCAGCCGTTAACCATGAGTGGTAACAGTTTTGGTATCAAAAGCTTACTCTTACCTATAGCGTCACCAGCAGTTATCGATACACTTTTTTTTGTTTTGATACGCGAGTTTTTTTTAGTTTTTTTCATCAATATAGTATGTTGTCTTTAAATGCGATTACTTTGAGATATCGATAATATTAAGCATTTGTAGAACTTGTTATCCCCGCTTGGTGTCACATAAAGACGGCGTTAATCTTCACTTAATTTTTGATTTATTAACTTTTACAAAAGCCAGCTTCATTTATTTGGAATTGTCGGTTAAAGATTATGTGAAGCAGTTTTTAAACTTATATTAGAAGAAACTACTCACAAAAGCGGAATCACGCCTGTTTGGCATGTCTGGTGTGGATATCGCAGAAAGAAAAAGCGGTAAAGAAGTTGTGCTTGTTGCTGGATTTTTAATATATATATATATATATATATATATATATATATATATATATATATATATATATATAAGGTAATCGTTATATATATATATATATATATATATATATATATATATATATATATAGCATTAATTTGCATAAGAAGGGAATGACTGCTTTAGGAGGGACGAATTGAGGAGGACAGGTAGTCGGATTTTATGATAGCTGAGAGAAAACAGAGAAGCTGAAATTTGTAGGTGTGAATTTCAGTATTGTTTGAAGAGTGATGCTCTTTTTAAAGAAAGACATAACTGAGTTAGAAACTCAAAAACATAAAGACTCCAGGGCAAGGAAAGACAGGGCAGTGTTGTGTAGTGTCTAGTATGTATAGCTCGTAAATTAATATTTTAAATAGTCTATCGTTTATAACTATAAATTCGTCCCACTGCAGTACAGGTCATGAAGATAAAATCTAATATAGCGATACAGTCCACAAAATGGAATTTAACTAAAGCCACTAGGACTAGAAAAAAAGAAAAAGAAAAAAAAAACAACAACAGTTATATGAATTGGAAACTTCAGACGTTTGAACCAAGCAATGAAAAAAAAGTTAATTTACATCAATTGATGTAATTTACTTAAAGAACTTTTATTTTATTTTTTTTTTTATTAAATGTAGACTAAATGCATTTATTATTTAGATGTCTTAAGTTTGTTTGGCATCGGTCAGCAATTTTCAGATATTTTTTAACTTTTGATGGCTGATGCAATCTTTTTGAAGTAATTTTTCTATGAATATTTGAATAATTGAATTTTTTAACTCCAATCTTTTGTTTTGTCCATGAAATCAATTTGGGCAGATTCCAATTACCTAGAATGACTTTATTATTATTATTATTTATATTATTATTATTATTATTATTATTATTATTATTATTATTATCATCATCATTATTATTATTGTTGTTGTTAGTGTTGTTGTTGTTGTTGTTGTTGTTGTTGTTGGTGGTGGTGGTGGTTTTCACACACACCATTTACACAAATTACTCACTGCTGATAAGCGGTGGGGGTATTCTTTGAGAGCCTTAGCAAATAAATTCATGCTATTGTAAAGCCGTTTACCATTGATTTATTGCTGGCAACGACCATTGATTTTCACTGGAATTTAGGTGGCAACTAGTCTCTATGAAGACTCAACGTTCTTTGCACTCATCTAGTGGAGGTCTGTACAGAGTTTTGTCTCCCGTCCTTTCATTTTCCTTAACCTTTGACGATTATTTTGTGTGATACAAGCAAAAATTGTGCCAGTTTTTACTTTTTTGGGGTGGTGTCGTAGATTTTATAAGATTTCTTGCAGTTTCAGTTCTCTTGGTTTCATGTGGTGTTTCTTCCATACTTTTGTTTTATTTATGTTGCAATGTGGCTGGTTAGTATTTATAGTTTATGAGCTAGATTCTGTATTCGAAGGTTGTCCTTAAGATTTCCGCAGTTTTCATCAATACTATCTGCTGTATGTTCCCAATCTTCCCCTTGATTCCAATTTCTCCTAGTACAGGTTTTTTGAAACTGTTTCTACAATTATTGCTATTATATTGACTGTCTATATTGCTATTATATTGACTATTATATTGACTTTCTACAATTAAATCTATTACATTGACTGTCTTTATTTATATCATATTCTGCCTATTCCTTCCTTACTTAGTCCATACGTTATCCTTTGAAAAGGACGAAATACAATTTTTCAAGGTCTAAATGCTTTAAAAAAAAAGAAGCCAAATTCATGAAATTTTGGCTTTAAAAAGGCGAATCTGGCAATATTGGACAAGAATAAGTGTGACATCCTTTTGATTTAGCCTCTTTTTCGAATATCATTATAATGATATATAATATACTAGCCTAGGTTCCCGGCGTTGCCCAGGTGTTTGGAGGTGTGTATTGATTAAAAAAAAAGTGGTAGTAGGCAAGCAGGCTTGAACCTGTACCGCGAAGGAGGAAAAGAACGTGAAAAAAAAAACGTGACGTCTTTGCTACTGCGCCCATCGCCAAACCGGAAGTGGCGAATGTTTAAATTAAGACTAGACAATTGAAAAGAGGGGATGATCTTCGAAAATATCGGTGAAAAAGCGACCCGTCCCTGTAGAAAAGTACCCACTTGAGCGTGAAGGAATGAATGATTTTGGCCAATTTTTCGATATTTGTCGTCCGAAGGGTCAAGTTTTAAAATGATATCGATCTTGTGAAAATTCATCGCCTCTATCTTTGAATTTTGTAAAAGGACGGCTCAAGAAGAACTTGTTTATATCATTTAATTATTGGAATTCTTTTTGAGATGAGTAATTTGTATATTTTATTTATTTCGGTACGGACCATACTATGGAAGATCAGATAGCAAAAGACTTGGATGTATAAGACCAAAACATCTAACTGTGATCGCCCTTTGGGGCCCGTGGTGCAGTGGATAGAGACGTTGAATTTCTACAGTTCCAGGTGAGCATTGTCTGAAGATAGCGGTTTCAATCCTACCTAGAAGCCAGCCAGAGGATTAGTTGGACAAAACGTGGTGAGACGACAACAACAACTACAGAAGGCAGTAATTACAGAAGATATAGTTGAAGATTCTGCATTCCTATATCGTCATGGTTAACAACCTGACGAAGACCAGAGGAATAGTTGGCGAAACGTCGTAAAACAACAACTATAAAAATTAAGATAAGAACTTGTTTACATTGAACAACTACTATATTGTAATCGACCGGAAAGCAGGCCAGTGAAACAGAGTTCCACAGGCCGATAGTTCTAGGAAAGAAACTTTGTCCATGGAATCTGTGTTTAAATTTAGGCACAGATAGAGAGTGGGGGAAATTGTTGCTAGTGGGTTTAGCTAGTCGAGTGGGTGTTTTTTGTGAAAGTTTGATAAGGGAGACATAGATTGGAGAGCAGACGAGCACTTGCCATTGTAAATCTTCTGTGAGTTCATGTTTTTGTATCCACCTCAAGGCGTTTTTCAGCTATGAGAACAGAATTCCGAGATGGAAATTGCCTCCTCTCAATTTTTATCATCGGATAATTACAATAGACGTTCGCTTATATTGAACGCACGTTTCAATTCAACTTGAGGTTTCCCTTTCTCTCTTAATTTAACCTAATCTTCTCACCTTCGTAATTCTAATCTCCTTCCGTTTTTTTTCGTTTTTTTTTTGTGTTCTAACTAATATTAACTTCCTTTCTCCTATCCCCCTCCTCCTCGTTTTACTTTAATCTCTTCTCTTCCCCTTAACTCTACCTAATCTCATCCTCTCCCTCTTTTTGATTCTATCTAAACTCTCCCTTCTCCTCTTCTTGTATATACCAAATATTCTTGTCCTTCGTCATTTCATGATTTTACCTAATCTATTTCGCTGTCTTTTAATTCTAAATAATTTTCTCCCGCCTTCTCTTGATTCTTCCTAATCTCTTCTCTCCACTTCTTGATTCTTCGTAATTTCCTCCCCTTCCCCTTGTTTCTTTGTAATCTCCCCTTCCCCACTACTCTTGATTCTTCTCAATCTCTTCCCCCATTTTTCATAGTCTCTTCCCTCTCCTTTGTTTTCTTTCTAATATCTTCACCCTCTCTTCATTCTACTCAATCTCTTCCTCTCTTGCTTCTACCCAATCTCTCCTCACTCTTGCTTCTACCCAATATTTCTCCCTTTCTTTTAATTTTACTCAATCTCTTCCTCCTCCTCTTCATTTTACTCAATCTCTTCCCCCTTCTTTTGATTTGCCCCAATCTCTTCCCCCTTTCTCTTGATTCTACCCAATCTGTCCCCACTCCTCTTAATTCTTCTTAATCTCCTCCTCTTTCTCTTGATTCAATGCAACCTATTCCTTATTTTCCATTTCCTAATTCTTCCGAATCTATTTCGCTTTCTTTTAACTCTAGCTAATATCCTAACCCCACCTTTAGATTCTTCCTGATATTCTCTGCCTTCTTCTCCTACAATCGTGAAACAAATTCGCATTGACTAACACAAACAACTGGAATAATTACATCAGATCATCAAATTGACGTTCATCATTTTCACTTAATTCTTTGCTTTGCAAATCAACCCTAACCGGCCAAAATTTTCCATCTTCCATCTACAATCTTGTGTTCCTTCCAATAGCCGTCCTCATATCTATTTCATAATTTGCCTCCTGTGGGACTGAAGCCAAGAAAATATATTTGTATGATGGACCAAAAGATATTTCGAAACTGATCACATATTACTCAGCGTAACCTTTTGACATCAAAGTTTGATGCTTTCAATGGCCGTCCTTTTATTGTAGTCTTTCCAGAAATTCTCCATGCAAAAATTCAATATTCTCTTGATGTTTCTTGAAGGTCGGGTGTGCGTGTGGTTGGATATGGAAAGGTTCTTTGAAGATAATAGGTTGTCAATTAGGCAGGATTTTCTTAGTTTATTGTATACCATAGTAGAGTATCTAAACAAAATATCTACTGGGATTGATTGGGTAGCTGGGATGGTCATGGTGTTATATGCGTCTTATATAGGCGCCACAGGTGTTTGCCAGAGTTTCTTGTTCTCCAGAGTGAACAACAGCATTTCTCAACTGTTCGTTTGAACACTCACAGGATAAGGACAAATTCAGTTTATTAGTATTATTTCGATTCATCGGACTACTGTTCCTATCTTGTAGGTACGTGCAAAATGAATGCCGATGCTCAAAATGTATAAACATTTTGACCCCTCCTTTTACTTAAAAATTCACCAAAAATCAGGAAAGTAACCAATTTTAATGAAATTTTCAATATTTATTACATAATGATCACAGAATATATTGAACTCAGCATTTTTATTTAAATATTCGTGGAAATGTATTATTTTGTTTAAACAAAAATACCTTTACTAAAGTTATGGTTTTTTGTAATAAAAAAAAAAGAATTAAAAAAAATAAAACATCGTAAATTATAACAATTAAAAAAAGCATTATTTAATTTTTACAGTAATATTACGAAAAATGCCCTCAAAGTCCGTATTAATGAATTCGATATAACTCGAAGAAAAATTAATTTCTCAAACTACCGATATTGAATTAAGCATTGTTTATTTAATATTCTCACACAAAAAAATTATAATAGCAAAAACTATTTCTATTTTTTTTTTTAAATTACAGGTTTCGCATAATTTATATATAAGATTTTAATATTTTCCTTGCTTGTATGAATGTAAAAATTTCGGCGTAACATAATTTTTTATATAATCTTGAGCAATAATTAAAAAAAATAATAATTTAAAAAACAGGAACGTAGAAAAATAATTAAATTAAAAAATGGTAAAAATGATACAAACGTTCAGGATAGGAATATATGGATGCGCGTCTGGGGGGGGGGAGAAAAATAGCACCCCCTTTCTCCCTTTTAATTACATGACGTCATTTTTACAGTCTTTCGACTAGCTGAAGTTTTGGGCTTCTGTATATTTCGTGTTTACAAACCTTCCGCAAAATCGCTCGCTTTTTTGGGAGGTCTTTACTTATTATCTTTCAATAGACACAGAAAACTAATATTTATTTAACTTCAAAACTTAGCTGAATTGGTTAGCTCGCCGTGAAAACATTTTTTATAACTTTTTTTTTCACGTGAACAAATTTTTTTTCCTTTTGAAAGTTAACTTTAATCTTTCAAATGCAATCAAAAAGTAATCGGAACCTACAAAAAAAAATTATGATAAATCGGCTTTCAAAACTATGTATCATTCTTCTATTTTTGCCCGTGCCTATATGCTGAATGCCATTTTCACAACGTTTCGGTCAAGATGAGAACAGTAGTTCGAAGAATCCAAATAATGCAAAAAACCGAACTTCATCTCCAAAATTCAGAAACATAACTGAAACGTTCAGAATCGCAACCGAATATGTCGCTAGAGACGTAGCAGTTTAAAAAATAGGGAACTGTTTTTCTTTCTTTCAGTGAAAATAAATATTTCTGGGGTTGTTTAAACTTTGTTCAATTTTGACTCTTCTTATAATTGGCGGAATCACGTTTCGCCATTAACTATGGCACTTACAAAACGAAGAGACTGTTACAGATGACGTCGGCGGCGATAGAGTGTATCTACTTACTTTGTTATCTTCCAGAGGAGGTATCTACATATTTTTTGTCTTCTAGTGGAGCTATATACACTCGTTCATAAATATATATTAAAACAACAACAAAAAAAAAAACATAAATTTAATCTTAAACTTGGATGAGTAAATAAACAATGTCTATTACCAAAGACAAGCAACATTCAACTAGACCAGTGGCAAATGGGTAACCATTTGGGAGTACCAGGCAAAGGAGAATGGCAAAAGTTCTCTACAAAAACAAAAACGTACAGTCTTGAAAAAGTTTTTAGCAAGTACTTTAGTATAGCCTGTTAATCCACATAATAGAGCAACGACCCATCCCCTGTGTTCACACTGTGGAACATCGTCCCCCCACCTGAGTTCACACCATGTCAATCCAGGTACACATCATGGTAAAATGCCCATCCTCCCCGGTTAACAGAATGAAACAACGCACCTCCCCGTATTCACACCATGAAAGAACTCTCCTCTCCCCACCTGGTTGTGAAACATGAAACAACGCCTCTCCCCATTCAGGGTTTAGACCAGGAAACAACGCCCCACCCCAGGCTGTATTCGATGGAACAACCGACCTCTAGACAAATGTTCTATTCTTAGTCATGTAGCAAATTTATTTATTAAATGCCCGTTATTCGTTTTTGAATACCTGTATAGATGATGAACCGTGCTGAAATAATATTATTATTTAGAAAATTATTCTTAACGTGAGGAGGGTATTTTTAACAATTACGTACTTTCCCTTAACATACCTAAACAAAAGATACCATAAAATAAAGGAGATTTTGTTTAAAAAATATTTATGAACTGTTTTTTTTTAAACATTTATGAACTGTTTTTTAAAATATATTTATGAACTTTTTTTTTTCAATATATGTATTAACTGTTTTTTTTTTAAATATTTATGAACTATTTTTTAAAATATAATATGAACTGTTTTCTGTTTAATATATTTATGAATTGCTTATTTAAATATATTATTAACTGTTTTTTTTTTAAATATTTAGGAACAATTTTTTTTATATATTTATGAACTGTTTTTTTTAATATATTATGAACTGTTTTTTTAATATATTTATGAACTTTTTTAAAAATATATTTATGAACTGTTTTTTAACTATATTTATGAAATACTTTTTAATATAGTTATGAACTGTTTTTTTAAATATATTTATGAACTGTTCTTTTAATATATTTATGAACTGTTTTTTAAATATATTTATGAACTGTTTTTTAATATATTTATGAACTGTGTTTTTTCAAATATATTTATGAACTGTTTTTAATATATTTATGAACTGTGTTTTTTTTAAATATATTTATGAACTATTTTATTTAATATATTTATGAACTATTTTTTAATATATTTATGAACTATTTTTAAAAAAAATATTTATGAACTATTTTTTTATATCTTTATGAACTATTTTTTAAAAAAATATTTATGAATTTAAAAAAATATATTTATGAACTGTTTATTTTTAAATATATTTATGAACTATTATTTTGTTTGATTAAAATAAAACAGTTCATAAATACTTTTTATTACAGTTCTATTTTATGGTTCATGGGAAAAAATTCACCAACACCTGATGTTTGATTAAAAAAAACACTGCATAAACATATTTTTATTATAAAGATTATTTTTATTATAAACGTTTTATCATAAAGGTTATTTTTATTTTAAAGGGTATATAATAATTTTGCTATAAAAGTTCAAATAAAGATTGTTTCAACAAAACTTCTATTTTTATACTTGCTTTTAAAAAAAGTTACATTATATTAGCTATTCATACCTTAAAATTTGTATGACGTCACTTCCCCCGAATGGCTTTGTAAAGAAAGAAGTGCGACTCTTACTGAAAGCCAACATACTTATAGAGTAATGTGGTATTGTGGTGACTAATCTGTATTTACCCCTAACTGTGCATCGAATGTGTACTATAATACTTATTTCGCTGCACCTTATTATAACAAAAAAACAAAACAATAAAATATTCTTCAATAAATACTTTTTAATTATGTATATGAAATCGAGTGACAGATATACAAATATTGGGGTATAATTAGGTTTATTGTTGAAAGGATTCAGAGAAATCAATCTATTTTTAAACTTTTATATTGTTTCATATGAAAGCTTCTGTTATGTAACAAAATATATATTCTTGATCCATTTACGTTATTGTAAAAAACATTTTCTTACGAGGTGGCTTCAATAAGTTTCCACACTTTTTTCTGTATGGCCACTTTTATTGATAGTACACACATGAAACTCTAGTCTCCTTCGAATTAATCTCCTCTGGTTACAATGCACCTGTTATACCATTCCACCAGCTGTTGAAAGGCACCAATGGGATTCCTCTTATGGGAGTGTATCAATGATCCTCAACACAGCCTTTTTCATTTCCTCAATTATTTCATGACAACATCCTCTTAGGTTTTCCTTGAGCTTAAAGAATAACCAAAAGTTACAGGATGTAAAGTCTGGACTTTATGGAGGGTGAGGAACTGTCTTGATGCCCATCTTGGTCAAATAATCAATGACAAGGATGGAGCAACCATGTGACAAACTTTGCGCAAATCTTCTACACATTCAGTTACTCGTGAATAATTGTGTGCACAGTTCCAACACTGACATCAAACTGTGCAGTTATTGTCTGTATAGACACAGGACAATCCGTATCCATAGAAATTCTCCATTGGGTCAATCAACTCTGGTGTTCTGATTTCCTTACTGCTCCCACACCTCTCATCATCACTCATGCACTCCGTGTCTTCCTTAAA
>NC_136494.1:33410386-33445386 GCF_053919585.1 Euprymna scolopes | reverse complement strand
CAGAACCAATTCTCTATTGAATATTTGAATTTAGAAAAACGCGTCACCAGAAAACTCGTACCCGGAAAACTCGTACCCGGAAAACTCGTACCCGGAAAACTCGCCCCTTTTTGCTAGGTAGAAAAACTGGTCCCTTATTGAATAAATATCGATTGAAAACACATTTTCTGACCGTTCTCATCAATTAACCGAACTTAAACAAAATTAAAAATACATTTATTTCGTATATGTTGTTTGTAAAACTGATTCTAAATTTTTTAGATTAATAATTTGTAGTTTTTGTATTTAGACTACTGTTCTTATATTCAGTGTTATTTTCACAACAGTACAGCCGATGTCGAATTAGGGAGGCTGCAGGGAATTCCGAATAGAACCCTTCATTTATTCCATGAGGGTATCATGCTCACATTCCATCAGCCATGTCCGGGTAGAAGTCTTAAGAAATTCGCAACTGTATTTTTACTATTACTCGCACTGATGATAGAACTGAATTTTATCAAGTAGTTTAAGCATTAAGCCACATGATAGTTGCAAACAATTTTGGGAGCCTTAAAACTATTCTTGTTTCATAGATTAAATAAACGGTTCTGTTCGAAAATCCGTGGCAAAATACACCTGAAAAATATCAGAGTTTACATCGGCCAAAACGTTGTATATATTAATATAGAGTAGTGGTTTCAGAAGTTTAAAAAAAATACGACTTGAGTGCCATCAGCTAGAATCAAAATCAACACGATTAGTTCTCCAGTGTTACTGAGTTAAGGCCACATGCATGTGGAAACTTTACAAATTAACAGACTTTAATATATAAATGTAAATTTGTGCATGAGTCAAAAAATAGACATTAGCTTGATTTATCAAGTCCTTATTTTCACATTTTGACTTCTTAGCAGCTTTATCCGGTTAAAAAGCAAATCAAATTTGTATGACCCGTCTGAACAACACATGTATCAAGTTTCAAGTCTGTAGACCAGATATCAAGAAATTAGTTTGGTAATGTTTGTGCCGAACACACAAAGTTACTTATATATATATATATATATATATATATATATATATATATATATATATATATATATATATATATATATATATAACTGAAATTGTCCGTCTATCTGTGTGTGTACATTTTCCTACCAAATTACCTGCTAAGTAACTGTGTCAATTTTCAGTCTACGGACTCGAGATTTGACATAAGGGGTATTAAGATTTGGAAAAATCTTTTTAATCGATTTTCAGACAGAAATATGTCTGTATAGGGGTCAAGGTTCAACGATTTGACCTTTGAAAACTCTACCAAACTCCTCCGCCAATTTTGTTTCTAAACACTTGACATTTTAGATGTAGGTTCCTTGAACATGGATCAAACTTTTTAATTTGATTTGAACCCAAAACAATAAATGTTAAGGGGTAAAAAAATGGAGTCAAATTAAAAAAAAAATTAACCTTTCAGCCAATTTTGGGTCTAAACATTTGAAATTTTTCATAAAGTGTATTCAAACATAAAGCAAGGTTTTAATCGTT
Organism: Euprymna scolopes; assembly: GCF_053919585.1. Classification (NCBI taxonomy): domain Eukaryota; kingdom Metazoa; phylum Mollusca; class Cephalopoda; order Sepiida; family Sepiolidae; genus Euprymna; species Euprymna scolopes. The sequence goes on along the minus strand of NC_136494.1, from coordinate 33,443,862 downwards.
TTTTGCAGGAAATCTGTCTTCCAAGGAGTCAAAGTTCAAAAGATTTTACCTTTGCAGTCTCTAGCAAACTATTAAGCCAATTTTGGGTCTAAACATTTGAAACTTTACATAAAGGGTATTTGGACATGCAGCAAGCCTTTAGGCGAAAATTTGGCTGCCAAGAGGTCAAAGTTCTAAGAGTTTACCTTTACAGACTCTACCAAACTCCTCCGCCAAGTTTGAAAATTTAGATGTAGGTTACCTGGACATGAGTTGAACTTTTTAATATATATATATATATATATATATATATATATATATATATATATATATATATATATATATACACATAAAGTTATGAACAGTACATATGGCCCAAGCACAGCCGGGCTGAACTGCTAGTATATATATATACATATATATATATATATATATATATATATATATATATATATATATATTAAAGGCATTAACCCTCATATGGCTGAATCAGCTTCCTCTAAAGCCGAATAGACCAAGGGAATATTAAATAAGCAACCGGTCTCCAGTTGAATGAATATCCTGCTTAGAGAAGATAAAGAAGTTAGGTTTTTGCCGTTCTCATGGGGAGGTATCGAAGTCTTTCTACATACAGCGCCTGCCATCCCCTACTGGTCACCATCTGGCACTGGCCAGATTCAACTTTGCTTAATCCATGATTTAATGAGAACCGGTGAGCCAACGTAATTATGCCATATACACTTGTGCCCGATATTATTCATACCCCTCGGATCTTTGAGATTTCTATAAGAATATTGCTCAAACCAGAAGGTAGACAATCTTAAAGGGATTTCAAACAATAAATCAAGCATAAGCATTTAATTTAAACTCAACAAATAAATAAAGTATGCAAGTTTGAAACATTATACAAAGAAAAACAATAATGGCACTAGTTCAAAATTATTCATACCTCTCTTACTAATAGTCAATAGCATGCCCTTTATTCTTAATAACTGCATGTAACCGTTTTGGATATTTATCAACAAGGTTTTTACAAGCATCAACACTGATTTCTGACAATTCTTCAATGCAGTAGTACTCCAAATCCCTCAAATTTCTAGGTGTCCGCTTTTTAACCTCAGTTTTCAATATGTGCCAGAGGTTTTCGATAGGGTTCAGGTCGGGACTCTGGCTAGGCCATTCCAAAACATTAATTTGATTATCCTCAAACCATTTCTTGACTATTTTGGCAGTATGTTTTGGATCATAATCCTGTTGAAGGACCCAGTTTGGTCCTAAATGGAGCTTCGCTGCATCCTGTCTAATGTTTTTCTGGAGTATCTCCAAATATTGCTCCTTCTACATGGTTCCATCTATCTTGATCAAACTACCTGGACCACTAGCCGAAAAGGAGCCCCAAAACATTAGGCTACCACCACCATGTTTCACCGTGGGTATGGTGTTCTTTGGGTTGTAAGCTTCTCCTTTCTTCCTCCAAACGCAAGAAGCATCCATATGGCCAAACAATTCAATTTTTGTTTCGTCAGTCCACAAAATACTTGAGAAAACGGACTCTGGAGAATTCACATGGGCCCTAGCAAACTTTAGACGTGCTTCAAGGTGTTTTCCGGTGTGCAGTGGAGTCCTTCGTGGTCTTCTTCCTTTCAGACCATTTTCATGCAGAGTCCTTTGCAATGTTTGCCTTGATATTTTTATGCCAGAAGACTCCAGATTTTCTAAAATGTCCTTAGTAGTGGTGGTTGGATTTGCATTAACACTTCTTACAATGTTCCTGGTGGCTCTAGCAGACAGTTTCCTTTTCCTTCCTCTACAAATCAAGTTGTTTGTTGTGTGGTGGCTCTGGAATTTTTTGATGATGCTCTGTACTGTTGCTGTAGGGACCTCAAATTTCTTGGAAATTGACTTGTAACCTAAACCATCCTTATGTGAATTCACAATTTTAGTCCTAAGATCATTACTAAGCTCTTTTTTCTTCCCAATTCTAATAATTTTTATTCTTTTATTGGTTTTCAGTTGATATCATTTTAATTTCTGAAAAATGCAAAAAACGAAATGAAATTAATCAAAGGTTGTATAAAAGCATTCAAAATAAGAATCAAACAGAAACAAACAGTCAGAAACTCGATTAATACTGAAAAAATAAGGGGGTATGATTATTTTTGAACATTGCAGATTTTATAAATAGCTGTATATTTCTTTTATTACAAGTATCCCGAGATTCTAAAATGACGAAAATAATCAGAAGAGGTTTATTAAGAATATGTATCAATATGGACGTAAACAATAAATTCTTACAAAGTTACACCTAATAAACTCAATTTTCAAGGGGGGGTATGAATAATATCGGGCACAAGTGTATATATATATATATATATATATATATATATATATATATATATATATATATATATATACACACACACACATATATATAAGGTAATCGTTTACTTGAACATACTCGATTAATGGATTTAAAAAATCTTTCTCATCAGTAATAAACTTTTAATTGGATTCCAAAATCTAAGCATAATTAATACTTTTTTTCTTGAATTTCAGAGCATATATCGTGTAGTATAGTTATTCTCCAAGAGCCAAATACCAAGTTTTCTCATTTGGCCATTTATTACTTTTCCAAAGGTATCCATTGTAATATTGTTTCGTATTGCAACTAACAAGTCTGCAAAATTATGTTATTGCTACATATTTATTCATTTACTCATCAGACGTTTAGCTTAAAAAGCTTATAAAAACACCATTTTGGACAATTTACATCGTTCAAGCAGCCGACACACTCTGGCGTTCTTTCTCAGTTACGAACATTTCATGCTGAATTTATTTTAACTTATTTTAGTTATTTTCATATTTTTTTGTATTATTATTTTTATCTGTTTATTCTTTATTTATTTTACCATTCTTGGAATCCTATTTTTAAGTTATATTAATTATTGTATTGAACTCTAGTGCTTAAATCCTTCCAGTAAGTTATGAAAGTTTTTTGTCAACAAATATTTTCTATTTACCTCGTATTATATTATTGATACTTATTTATTACCAACTTTTAATAAACCTATTTACATGAACTGAATCTTTTTACTGTTAAATATCCTCACATCTACTAAATTTAATGTGTTTCATATTGTAAGCCAACATAATAAATTTATCCACATTTCTTAATAGTACTATATCTTAATTCCATTCTTCATGCCTTGCCATTCCTTCTAATTCACTCCACTCACGCCGCCACCATTTTTGATTTTCTATAAGTTCTATTTTCCTATCAATAAGACTTCTTATATGTCTGGGTTTTTTTTTTTTTTTTTTACTTTAACCTTAATTTATACTGATTCATGATCACCTAACTATTAGTATTGTTAGTCGTAACGTTTGGTGGATGAATATTAATTCTAGTTGCATTTACTTCTATATTTTTAAATTCTGGTAGAAATTATATTTAGACTAGTATCGATCAAATATATTTATTCTAATACGTGTTTTACAAATTGACATTTTCTTAAGTTTTCTCCTAAAACATGTAATTATTTTGATGTGCTTATGGTGACTCGATTTACGCTTAAAGACTACGAATGTTAGGATTTCTTTCAGTTATTTTGTTATTTATATTAATTGACCGTCCCGACTGTTAATTATTATTTCACAATTTATACTGTCTATCTTAAATAACAGTTTCCTTAGATTTGTTTTACCCAAAATTCAAGACGTACTATATATTTATGTTTTTCCAGTCAAGGTGTACAACTTGCTGTTATATTAAATGGATTTAACTGTTAAGTCCAAAGTAGCTGAGCAGCGGCTTAGTTCCCACCAGTTTTGGCAAAAAGCAAACAGAATTCTGAACAGAAGCGTGTGCTCCATCCCAACTATCATCAATGGACCTGAGGTAATCTCGTCAGCATCAGACAAAGCCAAAACTCTTTGTCAAGAACTTTGCAGCTAATTCTACCTTTTGCGATCAAGGCCGCCAACCCCCAATATTTCCTCCTGTATCTGAAAACACACTATGTGATATACGTATATCTGTACGTGATGTTGCTAAGCTAATCAAAAACCTTGATTCCAGTAAAGCAACTGGCCCGAACGGTATTCCAATTATAGTACTCAAAAAACTTCAACCTGAACTAGCGCCCATACTTACAAAACTGTTTAAACGTTGTCTTAAGGAGAATAGTTTCCCATCTCCCTGGAAAATTTCATCAGTATGCCCTGTATTTAAGAATTCAGGTGATCGCTCATCCCCCTCTCAGTACAGGCCAATAAGTCTCCTGTGCGTCATGAGTAAGTTGCTGGAATCTGTGTTAAATACAGAAGTAATCAACCATCTCAACAAAAATAACCTTCTTAGTGACACTCAATATGGTTTCCGTTCTGCTAGATCTACAGCAGATGTGCTTACAGTTATATCTCATAGGATTAGCAAATCTCTCGACGGAGGCAACCTTTCTAGGGCAATTGCTCTTGACATATCTAAGGCCTTTGATAGGGTGTGGCATAAAGGTTTACTTCATAAGATCTCTAGCTATGGTATTGCTGGAAATGTCTTCTCAATTATTAAATCATTTCTTTCTGATAGGTTCATAAGAGTAGTAGTTGAGGGGCAAAAATCAGAAGCCCACAGTATTAATGCCGGTGTCCCTCAGGGGCCATCCTGGGCCCAACTCTTTTCCTGATCTACATTAATGATCTTCCAAATCACATCCTTACATCATTTGTAGACATTTATGCTGACGACACTACCATTTATGGTAGCACATCTAAGACAGTAAACGACCAAGTTCTCTCCAATTCTCTCTCCTCTGATCTTGAGCATGTAGTACAATGGGGAAAGGAGTGGCTGGTTACTTTTAATGCATCTAAAACCAAGCTTCTCTCTTTACATCATCAACATTCTGATCCACATCTGGCATCAATTGAAATGAATGGCTCTCGTCTTCAGGAGGCCTCATGTTTTGACAAGCTTCTGGGCTTGACCATTACTCCTGATCTTAAATGGAACACGTACATCAAATCTGTTGCCAAGGCCGCTGGAAAAATGGTGGAATCTTTCTATCGATCCAGTAGATATCTCACTGCTGATGCAATTCTCTATTTATATAAGAGCCAGGTACGTCCAAGGATGGAATACTGTTGCCACATCTGGGCAGGAGCTGCTAGAAAGGACTTGTCCTGCCTTGATAGAGTTCAAAATAGACTTCGTAGCCTCGTAGGAGATGTCCTTTTCTCTTCCCTGCAACCTCTTTCTCACAGAATAAATGTTGCGAGTCTGTCTCTGATGTATCGTTATTTTCATGGAAAGTGTTCGACTGAGCTTCAATCTATGGTCCCCCCTCGCAAAACTTTCACAAGAAACACTCTTCTAGCTGTAAACACTATCAATAATTCCCCCCACTCTTTATCTGTGCCTAAACCTAAACGTAGATTCCATGAACAAAGCTTTTTTATTAGAACTGCACGCCTGTGGAATTGTCTTCCGTTTTCCTGCTTTCCGGCTGACTACAATATGGTTGTGTTCAAGTCTAACGTAAATAAGTTCTTGATGAGCCGTTCCATATAAGTTATCAAATTTAACAAATTTTCATTACTAATGATTATTATATTGTCCAATTTCTACTGTACACTCTTTAACCCTTATCCTTGAGTGGCCTCTTGGCCTTGATAATGTGTTGATACCTATGAAAAAAAAAAAAAAAAGAAAAAGTCCAATGTGAACAAGTTCTAATTGAATCGTCCCCCTAAGTAATCCAAGTTACAAAATTCCCACTGTTTACTATGCTAAAATCACAATGACTAATGTATACCTATTAACCCTTATCCTTGAGTGGCCTCTGGGCCTTGATAAGTGGTGATACCCATGTAAAAAAAAAAACCCTGTTTTTATTCTACCATTTTATCACCATTTATCAATTTATGAAGTCATCTATCATTAATAAATTATGGTTATCATGTTTATGATACTAATTTTATTAATTCTATAATGTCCTTATTCTATATATGTTTTTTCTGTCTTATATATTCAGATTATTTTGTACTGAACATAATGTATCTTTTTGAAGACTTGTTAGTCGTAATACGAAACAATATTGTAATGGATACTTTTTGAAAAGTAACAAAAACTAACTGAGAAATTTTGATATTTGGAACTACATCATATATTTATCTAATACATACATATATATATATATATATATATATATATATATATATATATATATATATATATATATATATATGTATATATATAATGCGTGAGCGACGTCTTCGCTGGCTGGCCATGTGCACAGGATGGATGATGGGCGCATCCCTAAAGACCTTCTCTATGGCGAGCTTGCCTCAGGCTCAAGAAAGAGGGGAGGACCCCATCTTCGCTGCAGGGATGTCTGCAAGCGTGACATGAAGGCTTTCTCGGTGGACAGGAATACATGGGAAGCCTCTGCAGCTGACAGAACTGCCTGGAGGAAAATGATACGCCAGGGGATTATCATCAGCAAGAGGACCCTCCATGTTGAAAACGCTGCAAAGAGAGCTAGGAGAAGAGCGAGTGTACAGGCGGAACAGCCAGACAAAGCGGCAAATTGCATAACAACCTTCGTATGTCAAGGCTGTGGCAGACTATGCAAATCAAGAATTGGTCTCTACAGTCACACAAAAGGATGCATACAGGCAACATCTTAATACGGCGCTGATCCATAGTCGTTTCGACTGACGGATGCCACACATATATATATGGACTCTCTCATCGATTTTTTCGACGTATGAGGTTCACCCACAACAACTAAGTTGCTCAGATATCCATACAGACGATTTGCTATAGTGGTGAAGGCTATATGTAGAACCATCCACACTTTTTGGTATTACTACTAACCTCTGTCGGTACAGATAACTGCCACAGAATAGAGTATACAGCAGACCGCAGGTTTTCACATCGGTTTTAGGTTCCATTCTTTGAACTCAGCAAATACAAATAAGCAAGACTAATATTCTGCCTGAAAACGATTGAATAATTTGATCGAAAGTACTTGCAAAGTATGGAACATAAAACCTACAAATCCTACATGTGTCAATTTGACCAAAATACTTGACGGATCATCTGAAGAATCAACAAAAAATCAACATAAGATATAATATGTTATAAAAACAGTGACCTGGTCAATGAATAAGCGAAAATATTCCATGTTGTTCAATAACTTTTTTGCGTAATGAAAATATAAATGCACACTTAATATATATGTATATTTTTTTTTTTACATTTACATTTTCACCCCAAACAAGGCACATTGCCACTTTGGTGTAGGAGGCTACTATCAGGGGCAACAACTACTGGGGCACTATGTAGGCATTTGGGCAGCAAGATGTCGGTTCACGTTACACTTGAACTTCTGCATGTCAGTATAGTTGCGGAAGCAGGGACCTGGAATGGAATTCCAAAGTCTAGCTTTTTTTGGGAAGAAACTACTGGAGTAGAAAGATCTTTTACATCTAGGGATCTCTACTGCATGGGGGGTGGGATTTAGCTGCCTGTCAGGTTTGTCGAGGGTGTCTACGTCGTGGGGGAACAAGTGTCTGCAGTTCGTCAGAGCATTCACCATTAAAATACTTGTAGAACAGGCAGAGCGATGCAACGTTTCGTCGATGGGACAGAGGCTGGAGCATAGATGTCAGTTCAGGGCCTATCAGATTGGCGATTCTCTTTTGAACGTTGTCTAGGACCGAGAGACTAGCAGCAGATGCACCAGCCCAAATGTGACAGCAATACTCCATACATGGGTGAATGGTGGCCTTATAGAGGTACAGGATACTTTCAGGTGTCAGTAGTTTTCTAGCACGGTAGAGAGAGCCTACTTTCTTCGCAGCGGCCCTGGCAATGCTATCAATGTAATTGTTCCAACTCTTGTTTCCTGTGAACGTTAGGCCAAGCAGTTTGAAAGATGTACTCTCAGATATATATATATATATATATATATATATATATATATATATATATATATATATATATATATATCTTGTGCTTCCTTTTTTAAAATTAAATATGTTTTTAACTCTTTTTCAAGATGTCTTTTAACATGTTTTATGAATCATTTGTTCACATATATGTATATATATATATATATATATATATATATATATATATATATATATATATACATACACACACACACACACACACACACACACACACATATATATATATATATATATATATATATATATATATATAACGATAATTTTTTTAAAGATTGACAATTATTCTTTTACCTATATACACTAGTGTTTCATGCTGGTGCAATCATCAGTATAGGAAGTGATATTTACTGTCAGTCAGAAGATTCGGTACACAATCACAAAGTCGCCTTTGACTTCGTAGGCTGCTATTCAACCTCAGAAATTAGTTAAGATTTGAGTGAAATCAACTACACATAAATGGTAAATCAGCAGGCATAAACAGTAAACAGTTAAAGAGTATTCAACGACAGGAAGTCGAAATATTGCGTTTAAGTAGGTTGTTTCTTTAATTACCTAAAAAGGGCTCAACTTAATTTTCTTAAAGGATACTTATAACGATAATATTTTTTAAAGTAAATATTAACAATTATTTTTATACCTACAGATACTACTGTTTTATTCTTACGCAATGATCAGTGTAGAAGTGATAATTACGGCCATTCAGAAAATTCATATCTAGTCACAAACTCGTCCTTTATTTCTTAGGCTGGTATTTATGTAAATTAATATAGGAATTGAGGGAAATTAAATACTTTTAAATGTCAAATCAGCAGGCATAAACAAAAAGCAGTCAGAAAGTATTCAACGACAGAAAGTTGAAATACGCATATAGCATAACTAATTTGACATAGTGGTTCCTCTTAGATTACCAAAGTTAAGCAATGTTGAGCCTGGTCAGTACAAAAAGGGTGATTATTTGTTCTCTACTTTTCTTTGCATTGTTTTCTGTCATCCTGAAATTTTTCTTGCTACAAAGAATGTCGATTCAAGAGAGGTGGGGTTAGTGATTGCGCAACCTTTATTTTACTATTGCATGCACAGGCACCCTTACAGGAAAGGTATTCAATGTCTCTCAAGGCTAAACAGAGACCATAATGATACACACACTCACTCAAGCATATATATATCCATAAATATAAAGTGAGGCTCGCCGTTTGTTTGTTTGTTTGTAAATAAACAAGTAGCTCAAGTATTGTAAAAGTGGTGTGCAACTGTTTACTTAAATAGACATTTTTGAGGTCATTTGCGAGCACCGATCCCATAGGCGTGATGTTTGTAGATCTAATCCCTGGCAAGGGAAAGGTGCTAGTCTAGCCACACTGATGAGTTGTGATACAACAAAACAGTACTGTATGTACATGACGACATATTTTAAGCGCTCCTCTTTTGGTAGCACACTGTCATAAATATATATTACTCGCTGCTTAATTGGTTATAAAGTGATACTCGCCGTTTCTTTGTAAATAAACAAGCAGCTCGAGCACTGTAAAAATGGTGGGTGAGTGTTTACTTAAATGGACATTTGTTGAGGTTATTTGCTAGTACCGATCCCATGAGCCGGTGGGTAGAACTGCCAACTATCAACACGATGTGTGTAGGTTCAATTCCCGGCTAGGGAAAGGTACTAGTTTAGCTGCACTGATTAGTTGTGATACAACAAAACATTACTGCATGTGGATGACTATATATATATATATATATATATATATATATATATATATATATATATATATATATATATATATATACCCATGAATATGTGCATATAAAAGAGTTAATTTACGTCATTACGGTCAGGTGTGATTTTGAAAAGCCAGCACACAAGGAGAACCGTACCATAGCCTACAAAAAAGTGCCTGAATAGCCCAGAGGATTAACAATAAACCAACCCCCTTTCTCCAAGAAAGAAGATAATGCCTGGGAAGTTGGACCTTGTGTAATGTTTTCATGAATAAGTTATTAATAAATCAAATAGAAATGTTTATACATTTATGCAGGTATTTATATGTACTGATTTTTTATATGCTTTCCGCTTGTTTTCATGTCTTTCTAGCGTTCATCGCATGAATTGCTTTCTCTTCCTCTTTTCCTCTGGCTGTGATCTATCAAAAATTTTGCTACATGAATAAAACTTCGTTCCTGTAGGAAAAACAGAAGGGAGATGTCCGCTGAGTTTTTTCAAGGTTTAATTATGAGACAACAAATTTAAGAGAGAGAGAGAGAGAGAGAGAGAGAGACTAATTTTATATTATATAGTTACTTATTTATAAAATTTAACTTCCTAACTTTAGAAATGAGTGAAGCAGACAGGCAAAAATCAACAAGATTCTAACAAAATTATGACTTTTATACATTATGGGCTGTGTCTCGTCTGCATGGCTTCATCCAAGAGACTGATCTTAAAACTTTTTAATTTTTTTCTCAGCTTGAAAGCTTGACGTTAGCTGAGTTTTTTTGTCTATTGCTATCTCCCGAGCCTCAGCTTCATATCACCGTCTCTGGGATGATTCTGTTTGCTGATTAAGCTCATACTGACATGCACTAAATGTGACCCCTGTAAAAATTTACACTAGGTAATGTAATAGCTAATATAGGGTGCCTAACATGTTACACTTATAGGACAAATCAGAAAAAGCAACAAAGCCACATCATACTAATTATCACGGACATATTCAAGAGAGGTATCTACATGAGTAAGTGCTAGAAATCGCTGTCTGATCTGAATTAGTGGTTAGAAATAATTTTAGTTGTACTCCTGCAGCCTCTTGAGATGTCTTTTTTATTCTCACTAAATAAAATATTTTCTCTTCTGGGGAGGGTAAGAAACTTGGCTTTAGTAGTACTTTTACAAGCCTCCTTAATTTTATTTAGTGTTTGCAGTAGTGCTCTGGAGGCCCCCTGAGTTTTATTTTATTATTTTTGTAAAAGAAAAAAAAAACAAAACAACAATTGCTTTTAGTGAACAAAAAAAATGAGAACAAAACGATTTCTCAACACAATCTACAAACGTATAACAGTTGATCTTTACGTAAAATTAGAAAAAAAATATTAGTGACAGGAATAAAAAAAAATATATAGATATTAGAAAAATGTCAAATTATATTTTACAGACAGTAGAAAAAGTTATAATAGATTTGATTATAGACATGATGGCTAGATATTAATCATTGTAAAAGTCAAAGAAATGGCACAAACATTATAGAGATAGATTTGATCCGAGGCAAGATAAACAGACTATACTTTCATCTGAGCAGAAATTACATGCAGACTAAAAATAATTTTAAAAAATTAATAATACAAGCAGTTTTCTCACATTTTTTTCCTGATAAGGATGGATTTTATTTTCGGACAGGTAAACAAATACTTTATTCAATTCAAGATTCACTGAAATAAAAGAAGCGTATTTGTATGAATTGAACAGCCAAAGGGCAGGAGTTGTTTTTTTTTGGGGGGGGGGTCTTATCTAGATGAAGCTTCTGTTCCATGTAGATAAAAAAAGAAGCGCCATAAAAAAAAATTAACAAAATAAATGACAGAATTGTTTCTCGAGTTTGATAGGATTTACCTAAAGAAGGTCAGAGGTTATATTGGCCGAAATGCTGTAAGAATAACATCCAAGATGAGAACAATAGGTCGAACAATCAAAATAATCTGCATTTATCCTTATCTTACATTTTGCATGCGCAGTGCACATGTTATCGAGATATTGCAGGATTTTTTTTCTCACCGCATCCCAAAAGTGTTCAATCTACATGAACAATCCATCACTCAATGCAACCACCTTCTGAAAGAATTCTAATCCCTCAAGACATTTGGCACTAACCTTTTTGGCATGTTGGCATCCTGTTTTTTTCTCAGAAAGGTTTTAGTTGAGATTGAGGTCACTTAGCTGCGTACTTCTTCTACCGCACGTTTGTCCTTTTGCAGAAGATAATCTAATTTTAGCTCATGTCAAAATCCTTTGCTTTTCTCCTGTCGAACTGCAAGATAAATAAAGCAGTGATATTTTCGTTTTTCCCCTTTTCTCAACGATGCTTTTTGCTTTTCAATTTCATAACCTTTATATTATCCCATTAGTGCTTAAACATTTTTTCTTTAATTTATTACCAAAACTCTTTTGTAAGTACAATACTATTTGGTACTGCATATGCATTGCCAATATTTATCTGGCGTTATAGGATAGCTATAGAATTCATTTATGCATAAAAATGTTTGTTGGTTATAAGGATTATTTACAAAAAATATTGTATCTTTTCACTCAAGAATTTTTACAGTATGCTGAAAACGGAGACGTCATGTTACCAATATATATATATATATGTGTGTGTGTGTGTGTGTGTGTACATACATACAGGGTGACCCCCCCCAAAAAAAAACGGGCCCCCTCTAATTAGGCCCCGTTTAGTAGTGTTATTAGTGTCCGAATGAAATGAAACTTTGGTCATAACTAGTTTATTATATTCAAAACATCACATCAAAACACTGGGGTCTTTGACCTTTTTTTCTCCGTTGACTGTAAAATGCTCAGAAAAACAGTTGAATGTCCTCTGTTTTTTGGGGGGTCACCCTGCATATATATATATATATATATATATATATGATGATTGCAACGTCTTGTCAGACGAGTGCCACTCCCTCAGACATTTAAAACCCATGAGCTCAAATGCCTGAGGGAGTATCTATACAAATATGATGTTACAGAGTCTTAGCTTTGTACGACAGATAAGTCTCTCTCTCGGTTCAAAATGTTGAGATCCAGCAACAAGCAAGAGCAAGATAGCCAGCAACAAATTAAACTGCAGGCCAGCTTAATGCGGGTACTGGTCTTCCACTTTATGTTTTTTTTAAATCAGAGATTTGCTTCTCCTAGAAAGGTTGCCTTCACCACGGCTTACAGGAGCCCTCTCCACCCCAATACACATACACACACACACACACACACACACACACAAATATACACGGTGCTAGTTGGTCGTTGACCCAGAAAAAGAGTTCATTCGCCCTTACATATATATACAGGGTGATCAAATAAAAAAAGAAGCTAAATGGCCATCTAGAACATATGCTGTAGAACAGAGAAAAAAAGGGCAAAGATTCTTGTATAATAAACTAGTTATGACCAAAGTTTCATTTCATACGGACAAAACACTAAGAAACGGGGCCTAATAAAAGTTGGGGCCCGTTTTTTGAGGTCACTCTGTATATATATATATATATATTACGTGTAGAATTTGAAAGAAACTCCAATATTGATGATTAACCATGTACAATTTTTGCTTATTAAATTTGTATTTTTCATTATTTAATCGAAATTTTAGGATATTTCTACTATTCATTTATATCATATATTAGCGGCTGCTCTGCGTCAGCACACACAACGCCGACTCAACCACAAAATCGAGTACACTCAACATTAAGTACACTCAACATCGTCTTACCATCAACGCTTACCCTGTGAACTCGGAGTATGAGAAACTCCCATATGCACAAAACAAAATCACCGAAAAAACAAAAATACCTTAACTAGGGGTAAGGATAATGAGTAAACGTTGGATAAAATGATGGTTAAAATCATTACGAACTTGCGAGGATTCGAACCTGGAATCTTCTGATCCGTCGTCAGAAGCATTATCCATTGCGCCACAAGTCCTCTCCGTATGTATACAGACAATGCTAAATTATGTTGACAAGGGCAGATAACTTTTTTGACAAATTTACGAAACGGCCCAAAAACCCTTATTTCAGACTGTTTGTTTTATTGGTATGTATACACATAAATAAATAAACATTTATAATTTAATTAATAGTATAGATAAAAATCTAGGTTGTTTATAAGGACTACTTAGCAAAAAAAATGTGATTGGATGAAAAGGATTGTATTGTTCAAATCTGGATGTTCATAACATACTGAAAACAGAGCCATCAATGTAACTGATGTACATCAAACAGTAAAAATAATATTTAAAAGATACTACAAGGCAGGATCAGGTCAAAAACGTTGTCTTATCCCAGGTTTGCGATTCTAACTCAGAGATGCAAGGATGCTTGCGCTGACTCTGTCATGTGTGTAGAATAGAAGTCGGTCGCATCTCAAGGGACATCCTACATGGCAAGCTTGCCTCTGGAACATGGTCAACTGGACAACCTACTCTACATTACAAGGACACCTGCAACAGAGACCTGAATACTTGTGGCATTTAACAACAGGATCTCGAGTCAGAGACATCCGACGTCATCGCCCGGCAAGCAAAGATCAAAGACGGCATTAAATTAGAGCAAAGAAGAAAGAAAGACAATGGGAAGAGAGAAGAACCCACAGGAGACGATACAGTTCACCTCTGCCATATCTACCACTGACTATACCTGTAGCAACTATCGACGTAACTGCAAAATCTAAAATTGGATTATTTAACCAATACTGTTGCCACATCTGGGCAGGAGCTGCTAGAAAGGACTTGTCCTGCCTTGATAGAGTTCAAAATAGACTTCGTAGCCTCGTAGGAGATGTCCTTTTCTCCTCCTTGCAACCTCTATCTCACAGAAGAGATGTTGCGAGTTTGTCTCTGATGTATCGTTATTTTCATGGAAAGTGTTCAACTGAGCTTCAATCTATGGTCCCCCCTCGCCAAACTTTCACAAGAAACACTCGTCTAGCTGTAAACACTATCAATAATTTCCCCCACTCTTTATCTGTGCCTAAACCTAAACGTAGATTCCATGAACAAAGCTTCTTTCTTAGAACTGCACGCCTGTGGAATTGTCTTCCGTTTTCCTGCTTTCCGGTTGACTACAATATGTTTGTGTTCAAGTCTAAAGTAAATAAGTTCTTGATGAGCCGTTCCATATAAGTTATTAAATTTACCAAATTTTCATTACTAATGATTACTATATTGACCAATTTCTACTGTACATTCTTTAACCCTTATCCTTGAGTGGCCTCTTGGCCTTGATAATGTGGTGATGCCTTTGTAAAAAAAAAAAAAAAAAAAATAACTAGGTGCAGAATGGCATTGTTTTATGTGGGGAAAAATAGAGAAGGCTTATCGCAAAAACGTGCTCGTGCCTGTCTGTTGTGCGGTCTGAGAAGGAAAAACGAAAAGATCCAATATGGCGACCGTGGTCTTTTAATGTCTACGGTCTCAAACAGTTTTCGAAAAATCGCCTCACACGTGATTTTGAGGTGCGCTCGAGCACCACAAAAGCAGGTTGCTGGGGGGTAGTGGGCAGAAGCGTTCAGACCTGTGTAGAGTGTACATCGTTAGACTTTTTCGAACTTGTTTACACTGGACTTGAAGGCAACGATATTGTAGTCGGTTAAGAAACAAGCCAGCAGAATTGTGTTCCATAGGCGGGCAGTTCCAAAAAAGAAGCTTCAGACCTGTGTAGAGTGAATATCGTTGTGTGACTCTTCTGATGCATTTCAAGAGACGAAAGATTGCCGCCACATATTATTAGATTGACATGAAAGTTCTTGCGGAATTTAAAATTTTTATATCAAACGATACATTTTACTTCATAGATCATTTTAAAGAGCGTTTTTTTCGCTCTATCTAATCCTTTAAGTTACAATCGTTTTAAAACAATTTTGTCTTCTTTTCAGAATGTTTAATACAAGATGGAAAAAAAAAGCAAATTAGCACAATTTTCTTATTTCAATTTGTGCTAGGTGAAAAAGCTTCTAAAACAGCTCGCGATATCAACAAAGTGTTCAGCTCAGGAACCACTACTGGACGCACAGCACGATGGTGGTTTAAGAAATTTAGTGGCGGTAACGAGAGTCTTTAAGATGATGAGCATAGTAGCTGGCCATCGGATGTTGACAACGATCAATTAAGAGCCTTAGTCCAAGCCAATTCACGCACAACAATTTGAGAACTTGCTTCAGAATTAGAGGTAATGTATACAACGATTTTCAACCACTTGAGACAGATTGGAAAGACAAAAAAAAAATCTATAGTAAATGGGTGCCGATCTAATTGAACGACAATTAAAAGAAACGCTGTTATGAAGTGCCATCTTCCATTCTTTTATGCAACACGTACGACCCGTTTCTCGACCAGGTTGTGACTTGCGATAGAAGTAGGTTCTGTACGACAACCGGCACCAATCAGCTCAGTGATTAGACGCCAACGAAACTCCACGACACTTCTTGAAGCCAGAGTTGCACCAAAAGAAGGTCATGCTGACTGTTTGTTGGTCTGTGACCGATCTCATTCATTACAGTTTTTTGAATGTAGACGAAACCATTACGGCAGAAAAGTACTGTCAACAAATGGATGAAATACATCAGAAATTTCGACAACAACAACCAGTATTAGTCAGGAGAAAAAGCCCAATACTCCTCCATGACAATGCTCGACCGCTAAACCGACCCTGTAGAAGTTGAAAGAATTGGGCTATGAAACTCTGTCTCATCCGATATACTCTTCAGACCTCTCACCTACTGACTACCACTTTTTCAAGCATCCCCACACTTTTCTGTGTAAGAAATGCTTCAAAAACCTAAGCGATATCAAAAATGCTTTCAGCGGCTTCATCGCCACCAAAACACAAGATTTTTACATTACTGGCATAAATATACTTGTTTGGCGTTGGCAAAAGTCTGTTGATTTTGATAGTACTTATTTCTATCAATAAATGTTTGTTTGAGCCAACATATGTTCATCAGAATTTAACAGTAAAAAACCACAAGAACTTTTTTGTATTTAAAATCCATGTGAAATTTATTCACGTGGAATAGCACACCTCTGACGTCATAAAGAAAGAAGATTCTCAATATGTTGAGACAGGGTTCGAAGTTAATCTGAGATAATCACAGTCACAGTGATAGAGTCAGTTAGAGACGAGAGTCGGACAGCGATTTAGTGGAGCTGATGCCCTTAGAGGTGAATGGGGGAGAAGAGTAAACCATGTAGTTGAAAAGCTTTGAATCCCTGATATCATCAATCATCCAGCTGGTATGAATAAAGTAATCATCTACTATTTGTAAACTGTTGTCTTCGTTTGTCATCATTACTCCAACTTAAAGTTAAATGTGTTTTGTCTATCATCATCTTGTAAACGAACTTTGTGTAACCCTTCCAAGTAATGTATCCCCCCTCCTCTGTGTTAACAAGAACAGTCGCATCATATCTCCCAGCTCCGTATTATAATATGATAAAAGAATTATCATCACAGTCGTCATGATGTACCAAGAATATAAATATCACTTCCTCAGTATTGTTATTATCATCTTGTTCTGTGCCCCCATTATATGTGTCTCAAATATGAACCCGCTACGCAACACCATCAAGAGACAATAACCACCTTAAAAGAGCAATGGTCACTTTGGATGATGGTGCCCGACATTTGAAGACATGCGATTTACTCATCAGTGCATCCTCCTCTCAAGAAGTGACAGAGTTGATTTCATTTCAGACCAGTCCAATGGGGTTCGATGTTGGTCATGATTGATAGTTGCATAGAAAGCCAGTGCCCGCCAGTAAATGCAAATAACAGCCTAAATTTAATTTTGGAGTAGTTCAATAGAGTCCGATACTGGTCATAGTTGCCCGTGACCAATAGTGTTTGCCAGGAACCGACAGTGACAGTTGTAAACATAAGTAACTGCGTCAATACTGCCAATGACTATCAGTGGCAGCAATGTGCCGCTGTTGAAAACAGATGATTTCAGTTAGGAGCATTCCATTGGAGGTCGATTATAGCCGCCAATGAGTTCCCGTTGCAAAGACAAGGAATGATCATCAATACCTACAAGTAATCATTCCAAACAAGCACTAATCACTAGTAACCAGTCACCACTACTGACAATCACAACCAGTGGCTTCTGCTAGCTGCCACTGCCAGACAATGCCCGACAGTGGAAGCCAGCTAGTTTCATTTTTATCATAACTACCAATACCCACTATTTTACAGGACTGGAAGTGAGCCCTACTAACAACTGTAGTTTAATTTGTTTTTGCGGAGAGGAGACGATCCTATACGAATCTGTTCTGGCTCTGGCTTTCTGTCATACTTTCACCAGGCAACACCAGTACACGGGTCCTGCTAGTAATAATCCAAGAATAAAACCTTATAATTGCTTATTATTAAGGATGACTTCACCTCATTGTTGGAATCCTTAATTACAATAACCCATTACAGAACCTATCTATATTCAATACAGTAGCATAAATATAAAAAGAAATAGAATAGGCAATGACAAAATTATTCTTACACTTTGGCTAATAATAGTCGATATAATGGATATTTCTGCTCAATAACTTTCAATAACGGTGTTCTATTGTTAGTAACTAATCGATTCCAAATTTTTTCCCGTATATTTCGATTCCATTTTTGGAGACCAGGCTACTCAAACTACTAAATTGGATGAATTTCTTTGAATAACTTTCTTTATATTATCACAATACTCTTCAATCGCATTAATATCTTGATTCATTTCAGGTGAAGAGAAAACGTTAATTTTATATCTAAGTACATTTCCCACTCTTTAAGACCAATATATTCTTATATGAAGAGATGAAAAAGGAACAAACCAAATTATATTTTCATCAACGTTTCGTCTTTATTTCAAGACTTCCCTGGGATGATTATTGTAAAATAAATAATAAATTAATCCTCCCGAAGAAGTTTTGAAATAAAGACGAAACATGGATGAACATATAATTTGATTTATTTCTTCTTTATCTTTCCATCATGTCGGAATATTATTCCATAATTTTCATCATGTTCTAATATATAAAGTAAAGTCCGTCTTCTTATAGATTTTTCATCGATAGTTTTCTTCATTCAAAACCAATATTTGATTCTGGTTTGCCAGTTCTATTTATGTATCGTTGCATCATGTTATTAAGAACAATAAAATAAAATTCGATTTTACTTTTTACTCTTATTCACTTTAAACTAGGCATATTGCCAGTTGGACTAATATTTTCGATCATGTCTACATGGGAATATGTGGAAAACTGAGCAGCAAGATGGTTATTTGTATTACATTTAAACTTTTGCATGTTAGTACAGTTGGAGGGGGGAATTCAAAAGTCTAGCTGTCCGAGGGAAGGAAATATAAGAGTATAAGGCTTTCTGACATCTAAAGACCTCAACAGTGAGAGGGTGGGATTTTTCTGCTTGTCAGATGAGTCAGATATTATATACATGGAGGGGGGCACAAGTGCTACAAATTCGTCAGAGCATGTTTCATTATAGTACTTGTAAAAAAGGCATACAGATGCAATTTTGTGATGTTGAGATAGGGGTTGGGGCTTAGTTAATAGTGTGGGATCTATTAGATTGAAGACTCTTTTTGGGACCCTGTCTAAGATTAAGAGACTAGGGGTAAATGCACCAGCTGACATGTGACAACTATACCCCATGCATGGACGGATAGTAGTCTTGTAGAAATATAGTAATGGTGTGAGTAATTTTCTAGCATGATAAAAGGCATCTGCCTTCTTTGTAATATCTTCAGCAATATATGTAATGTATTTGTTCAATTCATGTTGCATGTGAATGTTAAGCCAAGGAGTTTGAATGATGATCTTTCAGATAGGGTGTTGTTAGTCATGGCAGTCGATGGTTGAGGAGATTTTCTGTAATTGTTAAAGGAAAGAAGCTTCGTCTTAGTAGCATTAAATGTTATCATCCATTTAAGATGTAATTCTATTTAACTCTTTGCTGAAAATACTTTAACTAGAACAGAATTATTTTCATACCGACGCCACTTACAAAAAAAATATATATAAATCAATATTCATCAAAACATAGTTATTTCTCTTTATGTTAGAAAAACACAGCATAGTTAAAAATTACTAAACAATTTTCAAGTAAAAACTCTACCGGGCAGCACAAGGTACATACAGTTAATCTATCATAAAATATAGAGCACTCACAGCATCTATTAAGTCGACCAAGGAGATTATTCTTTCAGTTAAGTTTGTTTGTATACCTAGAGTTCACATCGCTTGAACAATTGGCACCAAACTTGGTCATAATATTGGTTGTGGTATAATTTAGAACTAATTAAATTTTGGGATAGTTAAATCAAGGTCACGTAAAAAGTGAAAGCTATAATTTTGATGATAACTTCAGTTCTGTTTATTATAGAGACTAACTACTTAGCCTATATTGTAGCCAGTGAAGTTTTGCATTTGTATGTCCTTGATAAGTTCGATCAAAGTAGACATTTTAATGGGATTTCAACTTCCAATTTTTCCAAATTTAATGTGTGTATCTGATGGTGTTTGACAATAATAACAACGATACAAAAACAATATATATATATATTCAGAGTAGTGTTTTCTGTGTTAGAAGCGTTGATTGAATTTGAATTTTAAATGGAAATATGTATGAAATACGTTTGAAAGCCGAATTACAACGCAATATTATGAAAATAAACAAGTAGTTACTCTTTAAAACAAGTAAATGCTTGTTTAATTTCATAATATTGCGTTTTAATTCGGCTTTCTAACGTATTTCATATATATATATACTAGCCTGGTTGCCCAGCGTTGCCCAGCGTTGTCCAGCGTTGCCCAGCGTTGCCCAGCGTTTCCCATGTGTTTGGAGGTGTGTTGAGTAAAAAACAAAAATGTGGTAGTAGGAAGGCAGGCTCGAACCCGTACCGCAAAGAAGGAAAATAATGTGAAAAAAAAGTTACATGTTTGCTGTTGCGCCCATCGCCAAACCGAAGGTGACGTAGGTTTAAATTAAGGCTAGACGATTGAAAAGGGGATAACTTTCAAAAATATTGGCGAAAAGAGCGACTCCTTCCTGTAGAAAAGTGGCTAGTTGAGGGTGAAGGAATTAATGTTTTTGGCCAATTTTTCGATATTTGTCGTCCGAAGGGTCGAGCTTCAAAACGATATCAATATCTCGAAAATTCGTTACTTCCATCGAAAGTTTTAGGCATACATACATACATACATACATACATTTAAACAGATGAGATTTATATTATAGATTACTGAAAGATTAAGTATCCAGTTGTAGACAGGTTTCCATGGCTATCACATGTCTGCATGTACGTATGTACCACGGCTGTTCAGTGTGGCTAGATGTATTAGTGCTAATTAAAACCAAATGCTTTGTTAGTGGTCGGGACCTGTTACCCCATAGTATCACCCATATAAAAAATAAGGGAACGTGTAATACTCATATGTTTGCATTTGAATTATGGACTACCGAAAGTGCTTCATTCTTTCTTTGGAGAACTATGCCTTATGCTAAGTGGCAGTCGTTTATTACTTTACTAGAGAGAAAGAATTAAAGTAATATCAGTTTTATTTTTATCAAAAAATGTCCAGCAAGCAGGGTAAATCGTGTGATAATCCAAGTTTCTTTCTGCCGATGCATCTTGCCTGTTTAGTAAACCATGTTAGAATTAAAGTAGCGAGGGAAAACCGCCAAAACATGGGAAATATCTCAAAATGGAAAAAAAGCGGTAAAAGTAGCTGCAAGAAACAAATAAGGTGAAAAAAGTAAGAATCAATCAAATACTACCTTTGTCTTTCCGTCTTTTTTTTTTTACTCGACACTAAATGTGCATGTCTAAAAATTCGTCAGTAGACATTTTACAGGAAATGCTTTTAGTACCAGAACTTACCATTTTCAAGAAAAGGCAAGCATCCATTTACATTGGATAAAGTTTGGTTATTTTGTTTTACGGCATGTCAACTCTATTTGGGTTATTTAATGCCAAATCCAATAATTTTGTCCTGGTGATACCAGATCAGGCTGCCTGGAGATAAGGCTTCCTGACGTAAAATGCACCCAACATTGATGACATTGTTTATTGTTTTATGTCATTGTTTTCTTTTTTTTTTCTGTTCGTAAAACTCAATCATGTTCTACAAAACCCAAAACAAAAATAATAATTTGCACCAAACTGAACACCATGAATAAATATTTGAAGATATAAAAAAAATGAAGCATACAAACCTTAATCAAAATGACCAGATTCAACATTAAATAAGCTGAAAACGGTTGATATTGAATTAAAATGAATGGCTCTCGTCTTGGGGAGGCCCCATGTTTTGACAAGCTTCTGTGCTTGACTTTTACTTCTGATCTTAGGTGGAACACATACATTAAATCCGTTGCCAAGGCCGCTGGAAAAATGGTCAGATCCTTCTATCGATCTAGTAGATATCTCACTGCTGATGCAATTCTCTATCTATATAAGAGCCAGGTACGTCCAAGGATGGAGTACTGTTGCCACATCTGGGCAGGAGCTGCTAGAAAGGACTTATCCTGCCTTGATAGAGTTCAAAATAGACTTCGTAGCCTCATAGAGGATGTCCTTTTCTCTTCTCTGCAACCTCTTTCTCACAGAAGAAATGTTGCGAATTTGTCTCTGCTTTATCGTTATTTTCATGGCAAGTGCTCGGCTGAGCTCCAATCTATGCCCCCCCTCGCCAAACTTTCACAGGAAACACCCGTCTAGCAGAAAACACTATCAATAATTTCCCCCACTCTTTATCTGTACCTAAACCTAAACGTAGATTCCATGGACAAAGCTTCTTTATTAGAACTACACGCTTATGGAATTATCTTCCGTTTTCCTGCTTTCCAGCTGACTACAATGTGGTTGTCTTCAAGTCTAACGTAAACAAGTTTTTGATGAGCCGTTCCATATAAGTTAACAAATTCACCAAATTTCCATTACTAACGATTACTATATTGACCAACTTCTACTGTACACTCTTTAACCCTTATCCTCGAGTGGCCTCAAGGCCTTGCTATGTGCTGATGCCCATGTAAAAAAAAAAAAATATCCGTTAAACAAAAAAGTCAAACAACCAAACCAATATTTTCAGTAGCTTTTATGCTTTGAGTTAATATTTTTCAATAATTTACATGGTGTTCGAGTCAAATATTATAAGTCTTTATATTCGTTCATTTCAAAATATTAGTAAAGCGCAATTGTTAGTAGGTTTTAGAGTTGGAGAGCATCAATGATTGAAATACGCCGGAATTTTATATGATTCATGCTAGATTAAAAATTCGGAAATTCACTTATTTTAACAAAGTTAGATACGTGTATATATTTATGTCTTTATCTGCATAGCACTAACTCCTAACCTAATTAATCTATCATTATGAATCTTGGAATAGAGCTAATAAGTGTAAGGGTGGGAAATGTGAGCTATATTTATTCAAGGCGGTAGACATCAATTCATAATTATTCCACAAATTTCAGTTCCTTTGGAGTATTTCAAATAGTTTCAGTGTGCATAATGTGGACACAACATTTCATTTCAAAATTCAAATATTTCAGATTTTCCTAAAATTCTTATAGCCATTAAAAAACTTAATAATAATTTAATAAATAATAAATTTATAAAATAATAAAATAATTAATAAAAATTCCTTGAATTTCACTTTATTCTTTAGAACACTTAAGCTTAACCCTTATTTTCTGAAATTAAAATCATGTAATAGATTTTTGGTCAAGATTACAATAAGGATTCTAGAAATAAGGTTTAATAGCCTTACATTTGTGGCGAGGACTACTGGTTCAAGTACATAACATTATTGAAGACGTTCGAAAACTATTTTGTAATGAAAAAGCAACCGGGAGCAGATCGAACATAACATAAAATATCTTAAAAATGGCTTGTGAAAACTAACAGAGATTGTTTACCTCATACTATGGCACAACAGCTTGGTGGTGATAGTGTCTAAGTCGTTAACGACACTGACTAATAATCTGGGTTCCACAGAAACACTTTTACTTAGAGATATTGGCAATCTTCATGTGGTCCTTCAAATAAGTACCCCACGTCTTTCTAGAAAGAATTCTAATTAGAATGATGTAGGAGAAACGAATGCCAACAATAATCATTCGAAATGAATGAATGGATGATGCTCAACAACAACAACGACAACAACGACAACAACAATGACAATAAAAACACTCAAAACTGCAACAACAATAACAACAACAACGACAACAATGACTACAAAAACAATAAAAACAGCAACAATAATAACAACAACGACGACAGCAACAACAACAACAACGACAACAAAACCAACAACAATAACAACGACAACAAAAACAACAAAAAACAACAACAAAAACAACAACGACAAAAAACAATAAAAACAGCAACAACAATAACAACAAAAACGACAACAGAAACAACAACAATCGCAACAAAATCGGCAACAAAATCGGCAACAATAATGACAACAATAACAATGACAACAACAACAACAATAACAAAAATGACAACAATAACGACAACAACAAGAAGAACAACGACAACAATGACAATAAAAACAATAAAAAAACAACAACAACAATAACAACAACACCGACAACGACAACAGAAACAACAACAAAGTCGACAACAATAATGACAACAACAGCAACAACAACGACAACAACAAAAACAACAACAACAACAACGACTACAAAGACGAAATAAAAGGACAAGTTTTCATAATTATTTGAGTTGGTTGAGTAAAATTCACAACCATTGGAGTAATTTCCTTTGAGTGATAAAAAATAATGCAATTCTGCGTAATTATCATTTTCATTTCTCCAAGGTTCAGTTTTGAGATGTTGTCAACTTCACAGTATTAGATCATCGTTTCAGTCGAAGTAACCCCCGACCTTCTTTAGATGTTATTGTTGAACTCAAGAATCTTTCTGTTAAACTCTGGAATCTTTTTGTCGAACTCAGGGTATGTGCACAGAATTTCCAAGCGAACCGTTTATTTCATCCACAGGGGTAACATCCTCTCGTTCCATCAGCCATGATTGGGTAGAAGTCTTAAATAATTCACAATTGTACTTTGAGTGTCGCCTGCATCTCCAGAAGAGTGTCACTTTTACAACTGAATTTTACCAAGCACTTTACCCACTACACTATTGGTTCTTGTGAAAACGTTGTGAAAATAACACTCAAGCCGAGAACAATAGTCCAAAGAATCCAAACAATGCAAATAATCAATGCATATCTAAAAAATTTCAATATATAATTGACTCATCAAATACCAACATTCAATAATGGGTGAAATTCATCTCAGAAGAACAAAATGATTGTTTTCATAATTGATTTAGGCAATGTTATATCATTAAAATTGCATGAGCAAAAGTTGCAGTCTAAGTGCAGATGTTAATTTTATATTTCCTTCCAATCAAACAATATTTTAAATAAAAATTGCCACTTTTTTTTATTTTAAGGTAATGCAGTCGACAATTTTCCCCAACGCCACCTAGTGGCGAAAATGAGAACTGAAATTTTTAAAGTATATTTACAATCAAGACAAAGAGGAGATAACTGTTCTAAGCGATAATTCCTTTTATCTTGTGAACATAAAATATAAAATTACCATTATTTATTCTTTTTATTAGATAATATGTTCCAAAAAGCAATTTAATATCGAAAAGCACTTAGACTTTAATGAGTTCAGTTTTAACATGAAGACATTTAAGCTGAAAAGACAATTACAAGCCTTAATTTCATTATGCAAAAGTTCTTAACAAGATTGAAAACCATTTTCTTGATTAACTCTAATGTTTTCTACATTTTCTATGACAAGGTGTGATCAATAAATATATAGACTGAAAAGCTCCTCAGAAATGAATAATGCATCATAATTTTCTTGAAAATCCGAGTAGGAGGAAGAAAAATACAGATTAAAGATACATTTACAAGTCATCATCATCTGGTTGTTGTGGCTGGCAAATTTACCCGGTGAACAAAATGCAAGAAATATACAAAAAAATTTGCACTCACGGGGATCATTAAAATCTTAAAAAGATCTCTCGGTTGGAATATCTGAGATAGCAGATGGATGTTCCATTCCTAGCAAAATCAAAATGATAAGCAAAAGAAAAATACTTGTTTCTCATCACTCATGATGGTCTCTACAATACTCGGTTTTAAATCTTTCATGTGTTACGTAATTGTTACATGCAAACACTTGGGAACCACATGTTGTATGCAGATAATCGCAAGGCAACGAAGACAAGGAAAGAATTCGAGTCACTTTTTTTAAAAACAACAGCCATTTATTTACAGGTACTTCCAGAATAACGCCTTGTCTCTTGTTAAAAAGTTTCTCGTACTCCAATGTGCTTAACAAGACTCTGCCGTGTTGAACATGCTGTACTCTGTCTTTGTTTGGCCATGTTTAGGATACGTCTTTTTCTGTCACTCTCGGGCCATGTGTGTAACACATCTATTTTTGCTCTCTTGTGTTTCAAACACGTCGGGAATCCTCTACATACTGAACACATTTAAAATACCTCCTGAATATATGCTTCTCTGAATATGTGTGTCTTTTTTATCTTTGCTGTCTCATCGTGTAGCCGACTTGGTTATATTCATATGGCTGCTGCTGCTGCTGCTAATATATGCGCGCCCACGTTCTGTTACAGCTGTTTTGATACCTTATTGTAATACACTGGCTTTTTTTTTTAAAAACTGCAAGGTTGTGAGACTTTTCCTGCCGAATGTTTTCCGAGAAAACTCATATCTTTACAATAATCATCTTTTGTTCTTGTTAGCTATTTACATCAAATGGTTTCATGTCTTGTCTCAAGCGATTTCTATAAAAAAAAATTCTCCTGGCTCTTTCATATCATCTCGCTCTATCCTCTATTATGCCAGGTAGGTGTTCATAGGTGCACTGTGAATCCTCTACCACTTGCTTGACGTAGGTTCTATAAGATCAACCCTTCCAGGCTTTACTTTCTCATGCTTTAAAGAGTTAGTATAATGCTAATCACTTGAGTCGCCCATATTGGAGAATGCCAACATGGTTGTTCAGACAGGTTTTGTAGGTCACAATGCTCTGCTTCTCTAACACTGGCTTTTCTATCCCCATATTATTATCTTGTATCATATCTTCCCAAGGTAGGAGAGAGGTACATGCTAGTGTAGTATCTGTTTTGGTACTGAACTTCATCTTTTCTGTCGTGGATCAGTGAAGGACAAATCACTCTAGACTAAAACAATTTTTATTTTTGTCCGAATCAAGAGTGTCCCCTTTTTGTGACGCTCCTTTTTCCCCACATTAAAAACGGACCATGTATCTAACTCTGCCCTCGATGTACTTATGAGCCATAAAATGTATTGAAACTGAAACTGTATTTGCCAAAACAAAAGAATGAAAGATGGTGGAATCACATTCTTCTTCTTCGCATCCTTCTCCCACAAATCTGTCTCAACATCCTTCCTTTTACCATCATTAGTAGATGTAGTGTAGCCGGTAACCTCCACCAGCGAGGACCAGTATCAACAAGCAACTGCCCTTGTGGAAATCCCCAAAAAACACTATCAATAATTCCCCCCACTCTTTATCTGTGCCTAAACCTAAACGTAGATTCCATGAACAAAGCTTCTTTCTTAGAACTGCACGCCTGTGGAATTGTCTTTCGTTTTCCTGCTTTCCAGCTGACTACAATATGGTTGTCTTCAAGTCCAAAGTAAACAAGTTTGTGATGAGCCGTTCCACTTAAGTTACGAAAGTATAGATTTATGCGTAAACTTTAAGTATTTACTTACTTACTTACTATATATATATATATATATATATATATATATATATATATATATATATATATATATATACTATCAATAATTCCCCCCCACTCTTTATCTGTGCCTAAACCTAAACGTAGATTCCATGAAAAAAGCTTCTTTCTTAGAACTGCACGCGTGTGGAATTGTCTTCCGTTTTCCTGCTTTCCGGCTGACTACAATATGGTTGTGTTCAAGTCTAACGTAAATAAGTTCTTGATGAGCCGTTCCATATAAGTTATCAAATTTACCGAATTTTCATTACTAATGATTTCTATATTGTCCAATTTCTACTGTACACTCTTTAACCCTTATCCTTGAGTGTCCTCTTGGCCTTGATAATGTGGTGATGCCTGTGTAAAAAAAACAAAACAAAAAAAAAATGGAAAATATCCACAACTAGTGCAGTGAACTTATATTGATCAGGAATTGATGAACTGTAATTTTAATGGCAGGCAATGGATCAAACGACGTCATAGTCATCATCATTCTTATAATCACCATCATGATAACAACCTAAAATATCTAGCAAGTCTCCAGCTAAGGGCGATAACTCTGCGGTACGTTTCAAGTGACAAGGTTATTGCCACATCTGCAGAGATATAACAATTTAAATGTTGTTAAACATTTTTTTTTTTTTACAAAGGAGCCACCACTTATCAAAGCCAGAAGCCACTCGAGGTTAATTTTTGTAAGAGAAACAGGGTGAAAACGGTTTCCTTGTCTTTAATTGAATAAAAATTTTGATTCAATAACCGGGATGCAAATCTTGGGGATAAAATATTGTTGTTTTCTTTCGTTTTTTTTTTTTAGAGTAAAACAGCATTTGTTGATAATAAAACGGCTCAAAACCCTAACTTCAAATAACCTGTTATTCCTGGGGGCAAGGTAAGCCATGGACTGATAAGTTGTAAGAAAGGAAATATTTGTGTGCTTGATTGCACGATAATTGGATCTTCGTCCAGATGAAGAATTTAGCAGAATTTATCCCCTTTTTTAATTTGTTTCCATTGCAAAAACAGAGAAGAGGATAAATCAAGGAAAAGAAGAAGGGAGAAAGAGAATGAGGGGGAAGAGGAGGTGGGCAATAATAAGAAAAGATAATATGAGGAATATTTTAAGTGATAAAGGCGTGACTAGAGAGGAGAAAAGCAGCACTAATTCATGTTAACATTGATTGCTTAAAATCACGTAATAAACTAAAAACAAAAAAACCCAATTCATCCAAAAGGTCATCTCACATAATTAAACATTGTTTCCTGAAATGCAAAGCGTGACCATTCTTTTTCTAGATTTCAGTTTATCACTTTAACCATTTCTCACTATATAATATTTGATGCCCTTCCCTGCTCTATTATTATATGGTATCTATCACTCTTGCTTTAACCACAATCTTTTAACTTTTTCTTAACTGTTAAAATTAATAGAGTTATATAACAACTATGAAAATAAAATTTTGAGTAGCCCATTATAAATGAAAAGGAATATCACAAGTAGAAGTTATACTAGTTAACCAATAGAAAAAAAGCCAAAGTTTTAAATATAACTAGTTTTGCAGACTCATTTTAAAAAATCTGAGCTTAGTCAATGCCTCACAGGTCACATGTTTTTAGTATATATATACACTTGTGCCCGATATTATTCATACCCCTCGGATCTTTGAGATTTCTATAAGAATATTGCTCAAACCAGAAAGTATACAATATTAAAGGGATTTCAAACAATAAATCAAGCATAAGCATTTAATTAAAACTCAACAAATAAATAAATTATGCAAGTTTGAAACATTATACAAAGAAAAACAATAATGGCACTAGTTCAAAATTATTCATACCTCTCTTACTAATAGTCAATAGCATGCCCTTTATTCTTAATAACTGCCTGTAACCGTTTTGGATATTTATCAACAAGGTTTTTACAAGCATCAACACTGATTTTTGACCATTCTTCAATGCAGTAGTTCTCCAAATCCCTCAAATTTCTAGGTTTCCGCTTTTTAACCTCAGTTTTCAATATGTGCCAGAGGTTTTCGATAGGGTTCAGGTCGGGACTCTGGCTAGGCCATTCCAAAACATTAATTTGATTATCCTCAAACCATTTCTTGACTATTTTGGCAGTATGTTTTGGATCATTATCCTGTTGAAGGACCAAGTTTGGTCCTAAATGGAGCTTCTCCGCATCCTGTCTAATGTTTTTCTGGAATATCTTCAAATATTGCTCCTTCTTCATGGTTTCATCTATCTTGACCAAACTACCTGGACCACTAGCCGAAAAGGAGCCCCAAAACATTAGGCTACCACTACCATGTTTCACCGTGGGTATGGTGTTCTTTGGGTTGTAAGCTTCTCCTTTCTTCCTCCAAACGTAAGAAGCATCCATATGGCCAAACAATTCAATTTTTGTTTCGTCAGTCCACAAAATACTTGAGAAAACGGACTCTGGAGAATTCACATGGGTCCTAGCAAACTTTAGACGTGCTGCAAGGTGTTTTCCGGTGTGCAATGGAGTCCTTCTTGGTCTTCTTCCTTTCAGACCATTTTCATGCAGAGTCTTTTGCAATGTTTGCCTTGATATTTTTATGCCAGAAGACTCCAGATTTTCTAAAATGTCCTTAGTAGTGGTGGTTGGATTTGCATTAACACTTCTTACAATATTCCTGGTGGCTCTAGCAGACAGTTTCCTTTTCCTTCCTCTACCAATCAAGTTGTTTGTTGTGTGGTGGCTCTGGAATTTTTTGATGATGCTCTGTACTGTTGCTGTAGGGACCTCAAATTTCTTTGAAATTGACTTGTAACCTAAACCATCCTTATGTGAATTCACAATTTTAGTCCTAAGATCATTACTAAGCTCTTTTTTCTTCCCCATTCTAATAATTTTTATTCTTTTATTGGTTTTCAGTTGATATCATTTTAATTTCTGAAAAATGCAAAAAACGAAATGAAATTAATCAAAGGTTGTATAAAAGCATTCCAAATAAGAATCAAACAGGAAACAAACAGTCAGAAACTCGATTAATACTGAAAAAATAAGGGGGTATGATTATTTTTGAACATTGCAGATTTTATAAATAGCTGTATATTTCTTTTATTACAAGTATCCCGAGATTTTAAAATGACGAAAATGATCAGAAGAGGTTTATTAAGAATATGTATCAATATGGACGTAAACAATAAATTCTTACAAAGTTACACCTAATAAACTCAATTTTCAAAGGGGGGTATGAATAATATCGGGCACAAGTGTATATATATATATATATATATATATATATATATATATATATATATATATAGATAGATAGATAGATATAGATATATACATATATATATACATATATATACATACATACATACATACATACATACATATATATACATACATACATATATATATATATATATATATATATATATGTATGTATGTATATATATGTATAGATATATATTAGTTCTCGCGCGAAAGAGAATAACAATAACAAAGACTTTTGCTGGCGAGGACTATTATTGATCATAACCAATTATACAGTCCTTTTGAAACTTTCATCTCTATTTTTCTCGTTGTGTACTGAATATTTGTTAATGAAACCTGTATGAAAGATGTTCCTTATTAAATTTTAAAGATTTTTTATTCTGAAAGAAGTTTTAAAAAATTTAATCTAAAAATAGTTATTTTAAAGCTTTTGTTAAAAAAATTCAGATTTTCCCATTATTCAGACCTGTATTACAAAGAGGGAGTTTCAAAAAATGAGTTGTGGTGTGAGGAGAAATACAAACTGAAACAGAAAGAATATTCAGACCTGTGATAATACAAAGAGAGGGTTGCAAAAATGAGGTGTGGTGTGAGGAGAAATACAAACTGAAATAGAGAAAAGGAGAATTTTAAAATATAATCTGCAAAAGATAAGATACAAGTTAGAAAAGCATTTCAACCAAGGCATGAAAATTGTTAAACAAAATGTTTTTACTATAGGCTTTAAAAATGAAGGTACAAGATTCAATTTGAAATTTATTTATCTTCAGAATGCACTTTTATACATTTTACAAAGTAAGGTATAAAAATTTAATTTTAATTGAATTAAAAAATTACCTTGGATTTATTTTATGAAATGTACATTTTGTTGCAATTTAAAAGCATTATCTTTCATCTAGCAATTAATGATATGATATAAAATTTTCAATGATTTTTTTAAAGTGCAACAAAATGTACATTACATAAAATAAATCCAAGGTAATTTTTTGATTCGATTTAAATTAAATTTTTATACCTTACTTTGTAAAATTTATAAAAGTGCACTTTGAAGATAAATAAACTTCAAATTGAATCTTGTACCTCTATTTTTAAATCCTATAGTAAAAACATTTTGTTTAACAATTTTTATGTCTTGGATGAAATGCTTTTCTAACTTGTGTGTATATATATATATATATATATATATATATATATATATATATATATATATATATATATATATATATATATATATATATATATATATATATATATATATATATATATATATATATATATATATATATATATATATATATATATATATATATATATATATATATATATATATATATATATATATATATATATATATATATATATATATATATATATATATATATATATATATATATATATATATATATATATATATATATATATATATATATATATATATATATATATATATATATATATATATATATATATATATATATATATATATATATATATATATATATATATATATATATATATATATATATATATATATATATATATATATATATATATATATATATATAGAGAGAGAGAGAGAGAGAGAGAGAGAGAGAGAGAGAAACAAGATATTCAAATAGTCAAGCTTTTTTTTTTGTTCAAATAACGAACATCTCATTAATAAGACATTCCTAGGGGTATATTATAAGTGGGACGAGCCAATTTATGACTAAGTGAAAAAAAAAGAATTTTTTTTAAATTTAACACTTACTTTTTCTTTGTTTACTGGTGTTTATAAACTGTCAGATATTTCTTAAAATCAATCTAATATATACATGTATACACACACACACACACACACACACACACACACACACACACACACACATATATATATATATATATATATATATATATATGGTGGTCAAGGTCTGGTGTGGACGTGTTTTAAAAGCATACAGGTGTCTTAGCGTCTTTCTGTGCTTCTCCCAGACAAATCAACCCCACGTGCACGTCATGACCACTGCCATGCAGACGGGGCTCTGATGAACGGCGAGTGTCCTGCGCTATATAACTGGACCTCCGCTGCCTTGTGGGCCAAGGTTCTTTTAGCCAAAGGCTAAGGGTGAGGTAGTTGTTTAGAGAGTGGGATTGTCTCGGTGTAAAGTCTTTCTCCACTATAACAATCCTCATGCACAAGCATTGCTCGATATAAATTAGATACACTTTTATATCGATTAATGGCAATGTTCGAAAGCGAATTTGCTGCCATCATATATATATATATATATATATATATATATATATATATATAAATATATATATATATATATATATATATATATATATATATGTTAGAACCTCCGAATACGGCAATAAAAATTAGTCACAAAATACAGAACAGTATATAATACACATGTATATAATCAAATAACATTATAAATAACACCGTAACGCGGGGCAAATACCGTAACCAGGGCCCGGTAAACATTGTATTCCACATCGTAACCTGAAAAAACGTATCCTAAGGCCATCATATCTCAGGGCCACCGTATCTCAGGGCCACCGTATCCCGGGAACATACTGTATATATATATATATATATATATATATATATATATATATATATATATATATAGTGCCTTCATTTTCTAGACTTTTTGTAGAGGCATTTAAAATGGTCAGAGAGTCTTGAAAATGCAGTATATTGCTGTACAT
>NC_136494.1:33300386-33402886 GCF_053919585.1 Euprymna scolopes | reverse complement strand
TTGCTTAACCAGTCAATCATAATCTTTTAAGGAGGAAAAACACGGATGTACTCATAATCATTACAACCCCTCCCCCTGAGCTAAATTTTCTTGTTAAATTTAGTTTCAATATCATTTTCTCTTTTCAGGGTCTGGATTATTCGGACTACTGCCCTCATCTTCAATGTTATTTTCACAACGTCTGGGCCGATGTAATCTCCGACCTTCTTCAATTGTATCTTCAGGGTCTGGATATAATATGTTCACTTTTTTCTTAGTCTTTTCTTGCTCAATCATCCTTGCTACAGTGACGTTTGACACACTGGTACTTCTGACCTTGAGTTAAAGGATAACTCCATTGGCGAATGCTGGTTTATAGGGACAGGAATTTCAAACATGTTATTGTTGTAGACGCGTACTATGGGTTACAAATAAAAGAAATCACAAGTAGTGTAAAGTGTATAAAATATAATATGTATTTATCATAAAGAATACAGGAGCCATTAAAGTGGTATGAGAGGAATGTGTTAATAGCATGTGGTAAAACATGGTATGAATGTCTTCATTTAGTCTCTGAAACTAGTGTTATTCCTAGGACTGGTTGATTCCTAGTACTCAAATAGGGGTGATGTGTACCCCACAACAGTTATTTGAGACTCCTATTGAAATCTCTTTCGGTATTAGTCGTGACCTCTGTTGTTTATTAGATCTTAATTGTATTCCAACATCAATGGAAATTTGTTTCCTTTTATATGATCTGTATAATTCTTTGGTTACTATTTCTTCATTCCGAAACATTATTCTAACCATAAAGATTTTAGAAAAAAACTTTGTCCTCTGTCCAATAGACATTAGTCATCTGTTTTCCTTTTATGGATGGTTTCTTCGCCGGAATAGGCAACAGCCTATCAAACACAGGGCATATTTTTCTTGGAAACGTTAATTATGCTGGCAATAATCATGATGTATTCAGGTTTTGCATGATTCTGTAAACTGCAAAAAAATTCTGAATACTTCTTTTATTTGTGTTCATGCTTTGATTCTTCTTCAGAGCTCGTTTAAACGTGTACAAAATTTTTTCCTCGCTCTGTTCGATCTTGGATGGTATACTGGCCTTGTCACGTAATTAATTGATAATAATTTGCAGAATTTCTTTAATTTTCTTCCTGAATTCCATTGTCGCTGACTAAGGTTTTTAGACGTTCAAAACGACTAACAATTTCGTTGTGCGTTCCTTCTATTTGTTGTCATCAGATGTCTGGTCACTTAATGAACCTATCCATAATGATCAAGTAATATGATCCATTTATTAGCCCTGCATCGTCGATATGTAATCAAGTCCATGGAACATCTGCCATTGGCCATAGTTGAATCTTTATCGATGGATCCTTTGCTGCCAGTTGGCATCCTCTGCATTCTTTCACAAAATTTTCTATGTCTTGGTCCATCGTCAGCCAATACGTATAACTTTTAACTAAAGATTTAATTCTCGAATTCCTTGGATTGCTTGTGTGAATTTCAATGTCCTGGTCCATCTGAGGCCCAAATCGTGTAGACACTCAGAAACGATTTCATTCGTGAAATTCCCGGATGGCACTTGGGGAATTCTTTGAGTAATCTCGTCTGCAGAGTAGCCTGCATGACTACTCTATCTGCATATAGCAATACCTGTTCGCATATAGAAAAGACTGACACACTATTTTTACTTTTTATTTTTCCTGTTAAACCAGACTTGCTTTTTCATTATACTAATGAGATTAACCTTCTCCACTTTTTTTTTTCACATCTTTGAGTCTAACCGGCAATTCTCTAATTTTACATGATGGAACAATAAAATTGTCGCCCTAGAAAAAACGACATGAATCCATTTCCGTTTGATGAAAACCGTTTTTTTTAATATTGCGGACAATTGGCCAGTTGTGTACAAATCCCAAGAGCGATAGGTGCATTCTATCATGCCTGAAAGTGAGACAATATTTGCCGAGCGAGAACGAAATATTGTTATCGGAGGTATATTTCATATAAAATATTTTACAGCATAAATTATTCTCAAACTCTCTTTTTCAATTTGAACGTGATTTTCTTCTGTGGGCAGTAACGGTATCGAAGCGATTGGGGATGGCTCAACAAGTACTTGTTTACGTCGGACTTAAAGGCCACCATGTTGTATTCAACCAGAAAGCAGGCCAGAGGAACAGTGTTCCAAAAGCGGGCAGTTCTGGGATAGAAGCTTTGTTCATGGAGTCTGCATTTAGATTTAGGCATAGAGAGTAATTGTACTAAGTTTCCAATCTTTCGGTATAATCATCATCACCTGTCGCTTCCATCATCATCTCTTCTGGTTCTGTAGACAACGTTTGTGAGTATATCCTAAATGGTAGTAGAGAGTTTTCTTCGAATGATAGGCTATCTTCCTCATCGTCCTCCAAGGTGGAAGATGCGCACTGGAGGCAAACATCTTTCACATTAGATCATCATCCAACATGGTCTGAGGACTTACTATTTCAAATGCCAAATCCGGTAGTGTACTGAGTATTCCGGGGGTTTTACCCGACACGGTCTCCCACTTTACATGGAGGTGTCAACAACTTTAACCAGTGACGGTGTGACATCAAATCCTTTTATCCTCTGTTCTTATCAGTAGATCCTATTGTCTGTCACAGTTGATTGTGTTCTATCGTTCTTGGGTGTTACATTAATAAGGGTGTTACGTTTAGGCCACAACTGAAGTGTGTCAAACAATATGTTTTTTCCTTGATCATCACTGTCTGATGTGACCACAGTGATGAGGCAGACCCTCTCAAAATCCAGCGATCCTAAAGGCATGGTATTAGCCAACTATTATCAATCAATATCTTTCATCATTGTATGCAGCTCAATTTTTAGTAGAAACCATGTACTCTGAAATTTTATTTCATAGTTGATCTGGCGCTGTTCTTTGGTCTACTTCCACCTGGCAGGCAAAGCTTACGTTTGTGATCAAATATGGCATAGAAATTTTTTCAGCAATAAAATAGCTTCATCGGCTTCTTTCCCTCTACCAAGTATTACACCTCCAGCCGCTGTGATCATGGCATCGCTTAAAGCTCTTATTGCATCAATTCCAGTTAATAGCCAAGGAAGTTTTCTGCATCCCCAACTGTACCAGCTTTTTTCAATACAGATTATGCCAATCCCTACACCATAACAAGCCATTGATGGTCCTAACATTCACTTGTTGCTTGACAGCGATTTGCAATAACGATACGTACATATGCCAATGACAATCAATTCTGCGTTCATTGTTTGGTGGTGACAATATCTTGTCCCTGAATTCGTACCAGAACAGTTGCGAAATATGTAAAACTAAAATAAAACTTGTAAATCTAAAAAAAAAAAAAAATGTCAAAGTTCCTTCTAACAAACACCAAGAATTCGTACCAAATTTTAATTTAAACCATAATTCATGACATCAACTCTCTATGCTCTCACTCCACTGTCAAAAACTCGATCTTTTGTTCTCTCCAATTCGTCCTTCTTATGGCCACTATCCCCCTCATATGCAACTTAATGCCACATATATAAACTGCGTTAATCGCTTCATTGCAGATTAGTAAAATATCAATATTTCACTAAATATATGTCACAACAAAATGAAAATTATATCATCAAACGATTGCTTAAAGGTTAGTTGTTTCCCAAAATTTTATCCAAATTTGTGCGATATTCACGAAGTTATGACATTTTATTTCTTATAATGGAATCTCTACTGTCCATCGCTTTATTGCAGGTTTCTTAAAATGTTGTTTTAAGGCAACAATACAAGGTTTTATCATGCGAAACTTATTTTTTAGTATATTTTTCTGTCAAAGAATGATAAACAAAGCACACCCTAGGTGCTAAGCCTCAAACAAATGAATTATTTATTGACATATCCACCATTTTTTAAACAACTTAAAAAAACCTTTTGTCCCCCGGAGAAGTCAATTGTTTGATCTCAAATAGGAGTTATTGCTCTAGCAATATCAACTATGTTCTCCACAAGACATTCTTTAAAGTAAATTACTCTCCTCTCTTTTGTAAATTGTTCCTCCTCCTCCTCTTTTTGATATTGACCAGAGATATTCAATAGGGTCAAGTCTGGAGAACACCGGGGTCAGGTCATGAGGGTTTCTCCAACGAAGCCCATAGAGTCAAGGGAGGCTGCAGTCGCCCTAACAGAATTGGACGATGCATTGTCATGCATAAAAATCATCTTAAAGCGACTTTACTATGGTAGGTCATCTATCCATGATGACAAATGTTTACCCCAAAAGGCCGTATACGCATTGCTGGTAAGTTTTACACCCTTTGGAACTCGGAATGGTCCAACCAACTTATCCCTAATGATTCCGACCAAAAACATGATGACTTCACCTCCTCATTGGCGATGAACTCTGTAAGGGGTTGGAGTTCCGTTGGAGTTCCAAACTTTGGCCCATCCATCCAGACTGTCAAGAGTAGCAAGGATCTCATCTGTAAATAGGACACGTTGAAAATTCATTTTCATGTAATTCTGTGTCCAAGCCTTTCGTTTTCCCCTATGTTGTTTGTTCAATGGAGGCTTTGGAATAGTTTTGATGTTCCTTGCTATCTCATTCAACACATTACATCGGGCCTGTCTGGATCTTTGAGCGATTCCATCTCTTGCGAAAATGGAAGCACTGGTGCTGTTTGGGTTTCGGTTGATTTCCATACAAATTTTCGAATATCACGATGTGAAAGGTTTCCCCTGGTGCCCATATCCTTTCTATATTTGGTGTTGTTCACGAATGAAGCCAAAGTTCTTGGATTCCTTTCCAGCTCCATAACTTAATCTTTGATGAAAAATCCTTCTGCGAGTCCAGCAAAAATCCTTCCCTTTTCGATAACCGTTTGTAGCGAAACGTGCGACTTACCTAATTAGCACGTATGCATAATTCAACGGGTCAGTCGTGGAATGAAATGAATGAAGAAGAAAGTAACAAAAATGACTGCCTTATCTCTTTATATGTCTGCAATGTGACCACCCGATATGCAAATGAGATGCTCCTGGTTAGAGATAAAAGAGGGTTGATGTTTTAGAGGGACGTTCATTTTAAAGTTGGATTTCGAAGAAATAAGTTGAATTAGCAGAAGTACATTGGGAGTTGAGAGAAGGTGCGTTACGTATACAGAAGTTTGGAAGTTGGAAGTTTGGACAACAGTGTTAACCTTACCCAGGAAATTATTGGTGTGACGGGCGGAAGAAATAACACTCAAGTTATTGAATTATACCGTAAATCGTTTAGTTTTTGGCATTTTAAAAGACCTGCAATAAAGCGATAGACAGCATAAATTACTGTCATAACTTTGTGAATATCACAAACTTTCTTTTTTTCCTTTTACCTTCCCAAATTACGTTACCTGACATGCCAAAGAGAAGCGTTGCCGCTTGTGTGAATAGTATTTTCTATTATATGAACTGAATTTTGAGACATGACACATTGATTGGAATAGACCATAGTCAAATGGAGCAATGTCTTGACTACAGGCTGAGTACAGAAAAAAATTTACGCCATCAAAATCTTCAAAGTTGTTGCTCGTCTTTCTTGCAATATACAGCTTTACATTGTCGTATTTGATTAAAGCACTTCTTAGATAAACAAATGTTTGGTACTTTTTAACTAGCTTATCATAGAATAGAATTGATTGCAATAAGGTCCAATGTTGATGGCGCAGCCACTCAGCATTAATTCAAAATACAAGATTCCTTTAGAGTTCCATCAAATGGAAATCATGATCTTTCCATCTTATTTTAACACCTCCGGAACTGCTGACAGAGATTAATTAAAGAAATAAATGACATTATAAAACTGACAGATAAATTGTGATACACAGATAAAGTAGTACCATGAGCAGTTAACTATTAACATCCGGTGGAAGACGGACGTATCTTGATAGAGAATTCGGAAGAATGAGAAAGAAAACGAATATGGCTAGTTTCCAGTTGGAGTAAGCTGTGAATAAGTGAAAAGAAAAACATTTATCTAGGATAAATAGATACATTTGGGAAACACTTGCTATTGGGAGAAATTGACGGGAGAGTTTAACAGCAAATGGTATCAACGAGTGTAAATTTTTCAATTACAAAATAAAAATCTTCATACATATGTGGGAGTGTATATACATAGTGGTCTTTTGTGCACTTTCAGCTTGTTTTCATCGTCATCGTTTTGTTTAGTGGTCACTATAAAAAGAAACTTCATTTCATGAAAAAGAAGACACAAGGAGATGTTCGCTGAGAGTTTTCTTCAATATTTTACTCAGAATCGACTCACAAGAGAGAGACTAATGTTCTTTAAGCTAATTGTTTACTTCTTGACTTTATTGAAATAGGTGACGCACGCGGACAGATGCATCAAAGTAAAAACTATTAAGATTATTTCTACAATATTGACTGTATCTCATTTGTATGGCTTCCACACTGATGTGAAAATCTTTTTTTCTGATAACTCGAAACATGTGGCATCATTCACCATATCACTGTTTTGGCTACAGCATTTGACCTGCTGCCCCCTGCCTCAACTTTACATAACCCAATATTCTATTCGCAGGTAAAGGTTATCATGACATGCACTAAATGTGAGCTTGTCAAACTAACTAATCGACATTAACTAGGATCTCTAACTTGATCGACATTGACTAGGATCTCTAATATGTAATACGAGCAGATCAGGGGCAAATCTTAACTGAGACGAGTCAGAAGGTGAGAAAGGTTGAGAGGCTTACTCGAATATAGACACTACCGACGGGGCCCTAATGGCATACACATGCATACACGTGTTCAACAAGCAATTTTATGAAAATACCTATATAATTTCTATAATGCATGCAAATTCTGTGATTTGCAGTCAGTAACTGCTGACACTGAAATCTCAAGACAGCCAATATGATGACGAAAATGATGAAAATTCATGGCAAATCCTTGAGGTGTAAGGGTTTTTTTCCCCCTGATACAGAAGTAGAAACATTCTCCTCGATTATTACTGGTTTTATTTTCGCAAAAAATGTAATTACATTAAAAAATGTTATTTATTTCATCCTCTTAATTTTGCTTATCTTTTCTCGATTTAATTATATAACCAGTAGGAAATCTGGAAGGGTCACAGTTAATCAAAGAAAGTAGGCTTGTAACGGTTCAGCAGAAAAAAAAACCCTCAAAAAACAAATCATGTTATCTTGCTAAAAATACCCTTTTCCACTGGCGCCAGATGGATGTCTGGAGCTGCAAAAGAATCAATTTTTTTAAAGAGAGGAAAGCGAATATTAAGCAAACAAATTAAGTTAAACCTGTTGAAAAAATGTCTTATGAAGATTCCTAGATTGACAAATTCAACTTTTCAAGAATGCAAAACAATCATACTCGTATTATAAGCGAAATATTTAAAAACGTACAAATCGGTATTAATGTAACACCTCAAAATACACATTTATAAAGGTGATGTTTGTATAGAGCCATAGTAAGTTATCATTAGGGTTGTGAGAACAGCATATTCTTTTCATTCTTTTGACTCTTTTAGACAAACTTAATCAACCGAAAACCACATCCGTCTATATAAAAACATAAGATATTAAATGATATATAGTCAAGAGTAAAAACAATAAAATGAATATGCTGTTGTCACAGCCCTAGTTATCATATATGGCATAATCACGTTGACACACCGGTTCTCGTTATATCACCAAAGTTAAGCCACGTTGAGCCTGGTCAGTGTCAGCTGAGTTACCATTTGGGAATATCAGGCGTTGTATGTAAGAAGACGTCTACACCCCCCTGCAAAACTTCTAAAACCCCAACATTGTCATCTCCCATGACGAGAATATACGTGTAACTGGGGAATACTTGTGAATTTCATACTCCCATGAAACTTCATCCCATGAAGGAATCTGATTCAATCTGCATTAGATAAGTGCCGCTTTAGTACAGTATAGAAGGTTATCACAATGCAATAAGTGAAAATATATCGGTGTTAGGCAGGCAAAACAAAACAAAAAAAAAACGAAAGGATATTTTTTGTTTTTAGGAAATCTTACTTTATTTAGTCTCAACTTTTCCTAGTTTCAGTATATAATCTATACTATTAATAAAATTCTAAATGTTTATTTATTTATTTATTTATTTACTTATGTGTGTATATACCAATAAAACTTTCGAATGGATGCACCGAATTGGAAAATCATTTTTCATTGAAAGGTGTGAGTCCCTAGATTGTCCTTATCTATATATGGTTTGAAACGAACAACGCCGAGTCACACACAAAGCCCGAGATAAGGGTTTTGGGGCCGTTTCGTGCAATTGTCAAAAAGTTATCTGCCCATGTCAACATAATTTAGCACTGTCTGTATACAGTCGCGGTAACATCTTTCAGCATACGGAAAGGACTTGTGGCACAATGGATAACGCGTCTGACAATGGGTCAGAAGATTCCAGGTTCGAATCTTGTCAAGTTCGCAATAATTTTACGCATTATTTTATCCAAGGTTTACTCATCCTTACCCTTAGCAATTTTTGTTTTTTCAGTGATTTTGTTTTGTGCATATGGGAATTTCCTATACTCTAAGTTTACAG
Source organism: Euprymna scolopes (assembly GCF_053919585.1). NCBI lineage: Eukaryota > Metazoa > Mollusca > Cephalopoda > Sepiida > Sepiolidae > Euprymna > Euprymna scolopes. The sequence continues at coordinate 33,394,299 of NC_136494.1, read as the reverse complement.
GGTAAGCGTTGATGGTAAGACGATGTTGAGTGTACTTGATGTTGAGTATACTCGATTTTATGTTTGACTTGGCGTTGTGTGTGCCGATATGTTTCGAGGTAAAACCTTTTTATCAAATAGTGTCTCAAATCATCTTACTTCGTGTGGTTTTAAATGTTAGTGACATCATATTCTTGTGGAAAAATACAATATCATCAGCGCTTCCTACAGTTCCAGGCAGCATAGGTTTGATATTAATATATTGTCACTGTCCTTAGCATGATGAAGAAGGATTCTGTTGTTAGTATTAGTTCTCTCCCTTTTAAATCATGACTTACACTTCACTTAATATTTGGAAGCATTTGTGTTTTCCATTGTTTTAGATCGGTTTAATGTAAATATTCGTTTTCAATTGGATGATAATGCTGCCAGAATTAGAGCTACCCCACATTTTTGGCGTCTATATAATTATAAATTCTGTGGACCTTGCTCGCTTTCTTGCTTGCATCTTGTCTTCAACGATTGGGCGATTCCATCCATTAAAAATCAGGATAAGTGAATTTATGTGTGTATATATATATATAAAACAGTGTTTCATGGTAAACAGCTGATGATCCCTTAAAATAAATTATTAGTACTATAGTAAATTCGAGAGCGAGTTGATGTAGTGATTGCAGGTGATTAAATGACTTACTTACTAGATGGTTTTTTAACGAATGATAAAAAAAATTATTTTTTTATTTTTTGTATAGTTTTAAAGGTTAAAAACTTCAAAAACTGTATATATATATATATATATATATATATATATATATATATATATATATATATATATATATATGCCTGCTTGATTGCTTTGATTGGATTGGTTTCGATTATAGCTGATGGCGTCCAATTATATATATATATTTTCCATTTTGATCTCACTGCCCTATATAGGTTCAATAAATTAATATAATAATCGATAGAGAATTGCCTCTATAATAATAAATATGTAATGTGCATAATTTAAACATATTAAGTATATTTTACAACTGGGCAATGCCGGGTGGCCCGTTAGTTAAATATACATCCTGGCAATGTTAGTTATAAGTGATGATTAGGTTTCAATGCAGGTTTCATGTTTGAAATCATCAAACCCACTCCATCAATTAAATGTATTCGGCGTTGCTCAGTAATATATTTTTTTACAATATTGTATTTTTTATGATGTTTCTTTCATTTTCTTCAAAATATTTTTTCTTTAGCTCAAAAGATAATAGTTCTTTATGTACAGTTATAAAGTTATATCAATTTTCTTTAAGATGGTAATTGTATGAAAACAGTTCCAACCCGGATAAAATATTTTATGAAAGAAATTGAATCGAATAATATTTTATCGTTCTTAGCATGTGTAATGTTGTGGAATGTATGTACAATATGTATACATAGACAGGTATACTTATACACATAAGCGTCGATATATTTAATCGTTTAGTGATTGTCTAGACATGGCATATATAGATAAGGACGGCATAATCACGTTGACACACCGGTTCTCGTCAGATCACCGGTTAAGCAACGTTGAGCCTGGCTAGTGCCAGATGGGTTACCATTTGGGAATTCTAAGCACTGTATGTGCTTTCCGCTTATCGTGATATTTGTTTCCAGTCGTTCTGAACCTCCACTTGCCATTAGTATTTAACAATGTCGACTCAGGAGAGGTGTGGTTGGAGATTGTGCAACTCTTGCCACAAAAATTTCATGCACAGGAATCTTTACAGTGGGTATTCATAGTCTGTCAAGACTGAAGGAAGCCTTCTTTTTTAAACATGGCATATAACAATTATCACAAAAGGGACGGGTGACAATCTCTGACGGTTTACATCGGCCAATGGGAAAACATAACTGATCTTTGGTATTGATTTGACGGATCATCGGAAAAGCTACAAATTAAAATTCATACAACATGAAATCTTAATGATATTTATAGCAGGGTTTTTCCGGATGTTTATCTCATTGGAAGGCTGCAAGGCTTCTCCTACACTTTTACTATTCACATTTTTCCTTACTCGGAGCCATTACGGTTCATGAACCGTTTTTTACTCCCTGACTACCGACTAGGTCGGCTAACTCAGACACCCAATATTTAACTAACTGATACATATATTTTTAAGCTATCTCGTTATGTCATTTTGTTTATGTTGTAACATTTTGTTTCACCAAGTCAACATTTTTGTTTGTGCTAGTTATGAAAACCAACATTCCTTGCTATTACAACATTTTAATATAAATAATTTTATCTGTAAATATTTATTTCGCTTTGATAATATGCTTTCTGGCATTCTATTTTGACAAACATCAATAACGATCTAATAATAATTGTCGACCAACACGCCTTTTGGTGTTGTCCAATCAATATCCAACACATTTTGTAAAAAGGAAGACCAGCAAACTAGAATAAAATACTGATTTTGTAGAAAGAAACTACTGATGATAAAAATCAATAAACAAACTTACTTTACCGTATGTATAGTTGAAATGTTTTTCTTTCAAATTTAACACGATAGTAATTTGCAAATGCAGAAATGATGCACAAAATTTAAGTTTGGTTCAGATTAACACACATGCCTTAACGTTTGTTGTTTTTTATATAAAACAATGCTGTTACTGTAAAAAAATTGTTTCCCACATATATGTTAAGGAAAAAAAGGGGGCTAACATCCTGACGAAGGCCAGAATAGTTGGCTGAAACGTCATGAAACAACAACTACAAGATGAGGATAATAGTCCGCAATAAATAAATGGATAAATAATACAAATGACTCATCTCAATAAGAATTGCAATTAATTAAATAATATATACCATTTGGTACGGACCCGACAATGGAAGATCAGATACCAATTAAACGTGGATTTATAAGACTGAGAAATCCAACCTTGATCGCTCCTTGGAGTCCGTGACACTGTGGATAAAGAGTTGAATCTTTACGGTTCTTTTAGCGGTTTCAATCCTACCTCAAGCTGACCAGAGGAACAGTTGCCAAAACGTCGTGAAACAACTAATAAAAGATGAGGATAAGCGTCTGCAATAAATAAAAAAAAAAAAATAAATAAGTAAATAAATAACTCATCTCAATAAGCATTGCAATTAATTAATAGGCTTTCTCCGATAACAGGTGTAAAAAAAATGAATTTTAATTAAATTGATGGGTTTAAACTTTAAATGAGATTATTGATTAAATGCCTAAAGTTGCAAAAAAAAGGAAGTTTTTTTTTCAATATATTTTTAGGAAAAAGAAAATATTCTGAAATCAATTTCAATAAGTGATCATTCGACTAATTTTAGGTAAATTTGATTTCAAGTAGAAATATTTTATTTCGAGGATAATTTTAATCAGAGTTTACCTTTACTTTCCATCAGCTAAAAATAGTCATTGCATATAATTTTTGAAGAACAAATTACTGTAATTTCTCACACGCACGCACACACACACACACACACACACACACACACACACACACACACACACACACACACACACACACACACACACACACACACACACACACATATATATATACATATATATATATATATATATATATATATATTTTATCTACCCATAAAATGATATTAACACTATCGGCAAAGAGAATTTGAATATATATATATATATATATATATATATATATATATATATATATATATATATATATATATATATATATATAGTAATGTGATTTATAATTTAAAATTTAAAAATCAAATTTTAATTAAATTAAAAATCCGTTTCATAAGAAGGAACAACAACAAAATCAATTATCTGTACGATCGTTTCGGAAAACAATGCTTTTTATTATGGTATACATCAAGTTATGTAGAATAATTATATATAGTTTTTTGGTAAGCAAGGTCTCCTCATTAGCAAATTTTGGAGGGTTTTTATTGAATTTAAAAGACACCATAAATAAACCTAGCATTAAAAGTAAGGCAGATGAATCTGAAAAATTGAAATAAAAGGTCTGGATTTAAAATTTATAAGAAAATTAATATGGGTTAGAGATAGAATAAGTAGAGAAAAATATACATTTTTGAATTTACATAATAAATTTGCTTTAAAAATATATAGAGGTATTTACCTTTTAATTTTTCTTTTTTTGAAATCAGGAACTGTGGTTAAAATTGTCATTTAGATGTTTGCTATAGCTTTTTATCTTATTGAATGATGAATTTTAAAAAGGGGGGGGGACGCTCGTGCAATAAATTGTTTCCGTTAGCGTATTTTTGATTTAAGGACGCTACGGTTTATATATAGAGAATATTATTATTACATGTTTTAAGGGGAGATAATTGTCATGTTTTCTTTACTTTATTTATTATTTATTTGACGGGTGTAAGGGAGGTAATTAGTCTAACTTAATTTATTAAAAAAAAAAGAAAAAAAATAATAATAATACTTGTAATCTATTTTTACTAATAAGTAATTTTTAATGATTTAAGGTGGTTTATATTTATTAAATTTAAACCAACGTTTATGACTACATGTCATAAGCTCCTGTCTTGAATTTAATAGTTTGGTTGTACTTTTTATATCTTCATATTTTAAAATTTTTAGGGTCTCTTTTGTACATAGTGCACAAAATTTATCTCCTGGTTTATATGATTTGCAAGTCTCAATTATTTGCCATATAATATCTCTCTATATTTTTAAAGCAAATTTATTATGTAAATTCAAAAATGTATATTTTTCTCTACTTATTCTATCTCTAACCCATATTAATTTTCTTATAAATTTTAAATCCAGACCTTTTATTTCAATTTTTCAGATTCATCTGCCTTACTTTTAATGCTAGATTTATTTATGGTGTCTTTTAAATTCAATAAAACCCCTCCAAAATTTGCTAATGAGGAGACTTTGCTTACCAAAAAACTATGTATAATTATTCTACATAACTTGATGTATACCACAATAAAAAGCATTGTTTTCCGAAACGATCGTACAGATAATTGATTTTGTTGTTGTTACTTCTTATGAAACGGATTTTTAATTTAATTAAAATTTGATTTTTAAATTTTAAATTATAAATCACATTACTTAATATTGAATTAGCTCTAGGACATTTAACTATCGAGCTTATTATATATCTAAATTACAACGAGCACTTTCTATTTCCTGTATTTTAATTAAACTAGTAATTTCACTGTTACATTAAAATACACTCAGCTCTTTAGACTATTGTTCTAATCTCCTTTAAATTATATATATATATATATATATATATATATATATATATAGTTTTTAAAATTTTTTCCATAATATTATTTTGTATTCCTGCACGTCACCAATTGAAATCGAATAAAGAAAAGTTATAAGCTTTTATACTTTTCGTATTCGTATTCTTTTTTTTATACATTTCCATATACGGTAATTGTTTGGTGGCCCGGAGATAGAGACTTAGCAAATCGTCTTAACTGACTTCCTGGTTGGGTTCGAATCTCCCAACCTGCAGAATTGTCATCCTACATTAATGATTACCTAAGCATGAAAAACTAGTTTCTGTTGATATGAAGGAATATTTAATATATATATATATATATATATATATATATATATATATATATATATATATATATATATATATATATATATATATATGAAACAATAAGATTGGGAAATGAAGACCCAAAAACTATATGTTGGTAAATATAGAATTATGAATTTATTTAATAAAGGTATACAAACATTAAGTTGGGGAATAGAGGGAACTCTAATGCCAAGGCATTTCGAAGCCTAATGCTTCTCATGAGAAGATAGAGAAGATGCTAAATAACCTAATGGGGATACGATGTCTAGCCTGGGATTCATCAGTTACGAAATGAATCAATGAAAATATTGATCTTAGGGGAATTATATAGAATTCTAAAATAAAGGAGGAGCGTATTATATAAAGTGTAGATAAATGAACCATTCTATATTCACCAACATACATTTTTGTGTCTTCATTTTCCAATCTTATTGTTTATTATATAAGCTCCAATGAAATTTGTTCAGCTTTATCTTATCCCAATACGCCTCTTCTAATAGAATTGAATTTAATCTATTCTCCTAACTCTCTCAGCTATATATATATATATATATATATATATATATATATATATATATATATATATATATATATATATATATATATATATATATATATATATTGTCTGTATTTTTGAGACGAGGTGTTTTCAGACTGACTTCCTCATCTTGGTTGTTATTGTCACAACGTTTCAGCCGTTTTGCCCTCCGGCCTTCGTCAGGTCCTAGTGACATATGGCCGAGTGGTCCTAGACGTTGTAACAAAGTTTACAGTTACCAAAGGTGCTGAGTTCAATACTGAACGAAGGCAGTGAAAAAGTAACATTCAAAACAGAGAATCAGCAACTATGTCCCAAAGCCTAGCTGGAGTCCGAACACGGTACCCCCGTAATAATAATAAAGGGTTGGGTTCGAGACTCCTAACAAACGGTTCTCAAGTTCGATACAAAACACCTGACGATGACCGGAGGGCAAAACGGCTGAAACGTTGTGACAATAACAACCAAGATGAGGAAGTCAGTCCGACAATCTCAATCAATATATATATATGCATATGCCTGGATAAAACGCAGAATATTCTGTGTAGCTTAATTGTCATATATTTTTTATAACTTACTATATATATATATATATATATATATATATATATATATATGTGTGTGTGTGTGTGTGTGTGTGTGTGTGTGTGTGTGTGTGTGTGTGTGTATACGATACAGTGAATAAAAAATCAGAACTTTTGAAGTAATCGGAATTGGAAAGGTGATGCCTGTTTTCCAATGATAAAAACTAAATATAAAAACTAAAAATAAAATAATTCTTTTTGTTTTGTTTGTTTATTTACTGTGTAAAACTTTATTTTCCGTTGCTGGTACTAATGATAAAATGATGAACATTTACATTTAAAATCTTAGTAAAATAAAAAATCTCTATATTACCTCCCCACGTGCATTTTTACGCTAGTAAAAATATATGAACAAATGACATAGGTTTTTATGTTAATCCGAAAACAAAACAATAAAAAAATATAATAAATATCTAATGATTTCAAAAGTATCGGAATTTGGAATTTAGAACAGAATCGATAACCATATGAACCGATGATATAAATTAGAATTTATTGCTAATTGGCTGTTTCGATTGTTGGTGTCTGACATTTTTTAGTCTTTTAAGTATTTAAATAAAAGCTGCAATGTATAGATCTTTATAAAAAAATATATCAGAACATGAAGAGACGATGACAACAATTGTCTGTTGTCATAAAATTTCCTGAAGGCCTGAAATCAAAACAACCATTAAATTTGGTTTATGTTTTCCAATAAAAATTAAAAAAATATAATGTAAGTTCGATGGTAGAAAAGTTGTGATAAGGAGTGATAAATATCCAATCCCTAAATAATTTACCATTTAATTGGCACCAAATGAATAGAATTTATGCCCCCCTCGGCGCTATTAAAAGACAGAAATAATTCAGTGTATGGATTACTTTCTGTCTCTCCCAATATACATATTATAAAATAACACAACTTTGACGATATATATATATATATATATATATATATATATATATATATATATATATATATATATATATATATATAATCTTAGGCCCCTTTAAAGATTACTTAAAGGATGAGCACTGTCTGCAGAATAATAACTAAAAGGCAGTCAACTAGCGTTTATGCAATATTCATGATTTCCGCTCGTTCGAACACTTTAGATTGTCTAATGTATTCATTCGAATTCGGTATTTAATAGTGTTTAATTCTTTTCATTTAGGTGGCAATTGTTTGGATAGCATCATCATCATGACGGGCTCCTTGCCCGAACCAATGTGACTCTTCCTCTCCAGAGTTTCCTGTCTTCTATCAGTTTCCTCAGATCTTCAGGTTTACAGTTGGTGTCGTGTGCTATTTGTTGGATGTACGTGCATCTAGGTCGTCCTCTGCTTGCGCGTCCGTGTCGTGTAGTCCATAGCAATACATCACTCACCAATTCATGCTTGCTCCTCAGACAATGACCGACAAATCGTAGGCGTCTTTCTCTGATGGTATTAAATATAGCAGGTAGATTGTCATGAAGTTGGTGCTTCGTGGGATGATTTTGCCAAGATATATTTAATATTGTTCTTAGCATACGGGTCTATGTGCTGTCTAGTTTTCTTTCCAATCTTTTGGTGAGTGTCCAGGTTGTAGCACCGTAAACAAGGACAGACTCTACCGCTGCCCTGAAGAATTGCCTTTTCAGTTTGTCAGCCAGTCTCAAAGTCCATACTGAATGTAGCCCATCCAATGCGGTCCATGCTTTTGAGATGCGAATTTCGATATCTCTCTCTGTGGAAACTATGTTGCTGCCCAGATACGTAAACTCAGCGACTTCTTTCAGTGTTGATCCAACCAAAGCCCTTATCTTTCCTTTCACATTGAAAATCATAAACTTTGTCTTATCCGCATTTATGTGGAGACCAATGTCATTTGCAGACTTTTCTAGCTTACGTAACAGTGTTTGCGCATCAGCAGTGTTGTTCGCGAACAAAGCAATATCGTCTGCGTAATCTGCATCAGTTATGTGTGCTGATTGATGACGTCTGTTTCTGGGTGCATTTAGGGTGAAGCCTAGCATGCTGTGCATATCAACAGAGGTGCGAAGTACATAGTCAAGACAGACAATGAAAAGAAAAGGGGCAAGAGTATCTCCTTGTATAACCCCAGTGCGGATGTCAAAAAATCCCATCTGGGGACCTGACCATTGCTCGAGTGTGCTCATATAGCATTAATGACTTCATTTGGAATGCCATATGCTTTTAATATGCTGCCCATTTTTCCTCTATGTACAGAGTCGAATGCTTTGGAGAAATCTACAAAGATCATGACTGCCTCAATGTTTTTTGCTTTGACTCCTTCAATCAGTCTCCTAACAGTAAGTATTTGACTAGTAGTAGAGCGATTCTTTCTAAATCCATTTTGGTTTTTCCTGAGCACTTCTTCGATCTTTGGTTGGATACAGTTGAGAAGCATGGCATTGTAGATTTTTGCTGCAATTGGAGTGAGTGTTATTCCTCTGTAGTTGCTTGGTATGCTTAGGTCACCCTTCTTGGGGAAGGGAAGTATATATCCTTCCCTCCATATATTAATAATTTTTTGATTATATACAGAATTGCATGTATTAAGAAGTATGTCATTGAAACCACCTGTCTTCCATACTTCAGGAGGTATGTTATCTAAGTCTGCAGCCTTAAGATTCTTGGTCTTCTTTAGTACATTTAGAAGTTCCTCCATTGTAAAATCACCGTTCTCAATATCAAGTTCCTGTACAACAATCGGCTGAATTGGTTGGTCTGTTACTTCTGGTTTGTTTCTGAGTAGCTTTTCAAAATGTGCTTTCCATTTCGAACATGTATTTTCCGGAGTGTTTGCCTTTAACTTAGCTTTGGCAGGTCGTTTGCACCCAGATATCTCATTTACTACTTGCCAAGCAAGATAGAATTGTTTGTTATCTACTGCATTCTGGATTCGATCTATTTATTCTTGAACATACTTCTGTTGTTCTGATAGGTACATCATACTAAGCTCTTGAAGGGCCTGCTTCCTTAATTTTGTATTCTGTCGAGTGGGGTATTTATGTTGCTTTTTGATTATGTTTTTTAACTTATTTCGTTTTAATGGAAAATGGAGCAAAATATGGCTTCATGGTTGATTTTGAATTTTCACCCTTACACTGATGATTGCGTAAGCATTAACCACTGTGTGTTTATTATTATCATTAGCATACATTCTATTTATTTTGAAAAGTATCTCACTATTCTTCGTTTTTTCCTTGTTCTTTTTGAGGGGGCGCGGTTTCTTTTAATTATTCATACAAAATGAATGCTTTTTATGTACCTTTTATGTCACTTTGTATTATCGCGTTTGCGATATTTTGTATTCGGTGATTTTTTAAATTTCACATTGAAAAATCTTCCTATCCTATTATTGTTACAATATCATTGTTATTATCATAATGATTATTATTTGATATTTCTGAGTTAATATTATTACTATTATTTATTTGCGATACTGAATTTATTATACAGTTTCTCATTATGGATTCCATTGTATTATTATCATTATCATTAATAATGGTTTTTTTCCTTTTTACCTGTAATAATGTCATATATATATATATATATATATATATATATATATATATATATATATATTAAGTAATGTGATTTATAATTTAAAATTTAAAAATCAAATTTTAATCAAATTAAAAATCCGTTTCATAAGAAGGAACAACAACAAAATCAATTATCTGTACGATCGTTTCGGAAAACAATGCTTTTTATTGTGGTATACATCAAGTTATGTAGAATAATTATATATAGTTTTTTGGTAAGCAAGGTCTCCTCATCAGCAAATTTTGGAGGGTTTTTATTGAATTTAAAAGACACCATAAATAAACCTAGCATTAAAAGTAAGGCAGATGAATCTGAATAATTGAAATAAAAGGTCTGGATTTAAAATTTATAAGAAAATTAATATGGGTTAGAGATAGAAATAAGTAGAGAAAAATATATATTTTTGAATTTACATAATAAATTTGCTTTAAAAATATATAGAGATATTTACCTTTTAATTTTTCTTTTTTTGAAATCAGGAACTGTGGTTAAAGTAGTCATTTAGATGTTTGCTATAGCTTTTTATCTTATTGAATGATGAATTTTAAAAAGGGGGGACGCTCGTGCAATAAATTGTTTCCGTTAGCGTATTTTTGATTTAAAGACGCTACGGTTTATATATAGAGAGAATATTGTTATTACATGTTTTAAGGGGAGATAATTGTCATGTTTTCTTGACTTTATTTATTATTTATTTGACGGGTGTAAGGGAGGTAATTAGTGTAACTTAATTTATAAAAAAAAAAGAATAATAATAATTGTAATCTATTTTTACTAATAAGTAATTTTTAATGATTTAAGGTGGTTTATATTTATTAAATTTAAACCAACGTTTATGACTACATGTCATAAGCTCCTGTCTTGAATTTAATAGTTTGGTTGTACTTTTTATATCTTCATATTTTAAAATATTTAGGGTCTCTTTTGTACATAGTATATATTCTTTATACAGACACCAGTGTTTAAAATATTGCATAGATTAAGCTATCATATTTAGTCGTATTTTATGACAGGTAACGCATAACGACGTGATAGTATATATATATATATATATATATATATATATATATATATATATATATATATATATATATATACTATCACGTCGCTGGGAGTTGTCTGTGATAAAATACGATTAAATATGATATTTTAATCTATGCGGATTCTTTATTTATCATTTCAAAGCCAATACTCTCTGGATTATTATATTGTATCCAATATATATATATATATATAGTAACGATTTCGAACAAAATTGAATTTATATATGGAAAACGTTTTGTGTTTATTATAAACCTTTTACGCAAATATTACGCAAGTATAAATCAATTACAATATCTGCATTAATACAATCACACGTAATAGTAAACTAAAGATGATCATCTCATAAGAAAACCGAAAAAACTAATAAGGAATTAATTAAAATGAATGTTTAAAAGACTATGCAAATTAGCTAGACCTTTTGCTAGTGAACACAATTCCACGAAATAATATAAGAAATATAAGAAAGTTGTATTTTCTTTTTAAATACATAGAAAAATGGGTTTATGATATGAATATCAAAAAAATTGTAGGAGTGTATATATCTATCTATTTATCTATCTTCTCTATACTCCTATAAATTCGTTTTTCTTTTGTGTGTATTGATATCCATATTAAATAAAACAACATTTTCTATATATTTAAAGAGAAAATACAATTTTCTTATATATGTAAAAGATCAAGCTAATTTGCATATTCTTTTAAACATTCATTTTAATTAATTCCCTATTAGTTTCTTCGGTTTTCTAATGCGATAATTATCTTTATTTAATTATTACGTGTAATTATATTCATGCAGATATTCTACATGATTTATACTTGCATAATATTTGCGCAAAATGTTTATAGTAAACACAAAATTGTTTCCATAGATATTTATGTATACGTATATATGTTTGTTTAACAAATTTTGCCTATCAAACTCCTCTTAGAGTTTTTGAACTACAGGCATGAAACTTCATATATAAGATATTTGAATCTATGCCAAACTTTATATTTGGGTTTTAGCCCGAAAAAATCGGTGCAAAAGTGTGAAAATTAAAATAAAAGAGATTTGTCAGGTGATGGTCGAACGCCGGTATGCATAACGTAGTATTTTTTTTTTACACAGTGGTCACCACTTATCAGGGCCCGGAAGCCACTCGGGGATAAGGGTTATTGCAAGTACATTACGTTAGTGTGGAGATTTATTGAAGTGTTTACTTAAGGGGGCGGTTCATTAGGAATTTGTTTACGTTGGACTAGAAGACATCCAGGTTGTAGTCGGGTGGGAAGCAGGCAGACGGAGAAGAGTTCCACAGGCGTGCAGTTCTAAGAAAGAAGCTTTTTTCATGGAATCTACGTTTTGATTTAGGCACAGATAAAGAGTGGGGGAAATTTTTGACAGTGGATTCAGCTAGACGGGTGTTTTTCGTGAAAGATTGGCGAGGGGGGACCAGAGATTGGAGTTCAGACGAGCACCTGCCATGGAAATAACGATAAAATAAGGATAGGCTCGCAAACTTTCTTTTGTGGGAGAGAGGTTGCAGGGAAGAGAAAAGGGCATCCCCACTAAGCCACGTGGTCTATTTTGTACTCTATCAAGGCAGGATAGGCTGTTTTTAGCAGCTCCTGCCCAGATATGACAGCAGTATTCCATCCTGGGATGTACTTGGCTTTTATATAGATAGAGAATTGCATCAGTAGTGAGATATCTTCTGGAGCGGTAGAAGGATCCCACCATCTTTCCAGTGACCTTGGCAACAGACTTGATGTACCTGTTCCATTTCAGATCAGGAGTAAAGGACAAACCCAGAAGCTTGTCAAAACATGGGGCTTCTCCTAGACGAGAGCCATGCCAGATGGGGATCAGAGCGTTGATGATGTAAAGATAGGAGTTTCGGTTTCGATGCATTAAAGGAAACCAGCCACATGTTCCCCCACTGAAACACGTGCTCGAGATCAGAGGAGAGAGAAATCATAGAGAACTTTGTCATTTATAGCCTTTGATGTGTTGCCGTAGATGGTCGTGTCATCAGCATAGATGTCAACGAATGATTTAAGTATGTGTTTTGGGTGATCATTGATGTTGATCAGGAAGAGAGTTGGGCCTAGGATGGACCATTGAGGAACTCCAGCATTAATACTGCAGGCCTCTGCTTTTTGTCCATCGACCACTACTCTTATGAGCCTGTCGGAGAAAAATGATTTAATGATTGAAAAAACATTTCCAGTTATACCGTAGCTGGAAATCTTGTGAAGTAGGCCCTTATGCCATACATTGCCCTAGAAAGGAAGCTTTTGTTAAGAGATTCACCAATCCTGTTAGATATAACCGTTAGCACATCTGCTGTAGATCTTGCAGAACGGAAACCATATGGTGTGTCACTAAGAGGGTTATTTCTGCTGACGTGGTTGACTATTTCTCTATGGATTCCAGCAACTTACTCATAACACACAGGAGACTTATTGGTCTGTACTGAGAGGGAGATGACTTATCACCTGAATTCTTAAATACAGAGTATACTGATGAGGTTTTCCAGGGAGTCAGAAAGCACTTCTCCTTAAGGCAACGCTTAAACAGTTTCGTAAGTATGGGAGCAAGATCTGGTTGAAACTTTTTTAACACTATAATTGGGATGCCGTCAGGGCCAGTTGCTTTACTGGAATCAAGGTTCCTGATTAGCTTGGCGACTTCATGCACAGATATTTGTATGTTACCTAGTAGCTATTGGTTCATGTTTTAATTTTTAGCCCTGCATTAAACATGTTTTCATAGTCCAGTCATGTTAAGTCGTAAAATAGGCTTCAATATGATACTTTAATTTGTACAGATTTCGTATCTATAATTATAAAGCAAATTCTGAATTTGCTATCATATCGTACACAATATATAGTAATGATTTCAAAATTTAAAATAAAATATCACTTGGGTGCTATCAGTTAAAAATCGAAATCAAAACATTTAGCACTCTAGCTCCATTCGCTATCATCTGATCTAAGGATGTATACATAGCAAAGCTTTACAAATTAACGTACTTAAACCTATAAATGTATATTTGAGTGTGCGTATAAGATATATATAAAGTCGAGTTACGTCGTAAAGTTTCAATTTTTGTAATTTTGTTTAGCACCTAATTTTCTGGCTAAAAACCAAATTGAACTTGTTCTACATGTCCAACCATCCCATATATCAAGATTCAAACCTGTTGATCATAAATTGACAACGTAGTTTAGTAGAGACCATTCCATACACACACAGACAAGTTCACATTTATATTATAAAAACTGGTCGTCTAGACGTATTAAGAAAATACGCTTAAATATGATATTTTATCCCATACGAGTCAATTCTCGATTGATTATTGTATAGTGCCCAATATATAGTAGCGATTTCAAAAGTTAAAATATATATGACTTGGGTGCCGTCAACTAGAATCGAAATCAAAAGCCATGGTTTTACAGCATTATTCGTTGCCATCGGAGCTAAGATCGTATGCATAAAAACGCTATTTAAAAAGTACGTTTTTAAAGATATAAATGTATATTTGTGTATGCATACTAGCAACATATTTAGTCAACTTACGCCTGCCAAGTTGTGATTTTGTTCAAATTCGATCCTTTAGTAACTACTTCTTACCGACTAAAACCAAAATCGAATTTGTTCCACATGTCAAAACCCCCAATATATTAAGTTTCAAAACTGTAGACCAAAAACTGTCGGAATAGTTTGGTAGAGATCGTTCTGAACATAGACAGACAAGATCAGTTTTATCATTAAAACACTACCGTGTTTATAATATATGGTTAAGTGGCAGTTTTAGTCATTTAGAACTGCTTTAATGCTTTACCATTTTTGGGCCAAATTATTACTATTGAACAATTATTACAGTTTATAGATCACCTTCTCAGCTATATTGTGGAGAAAAAAGTTATGATGAGTTTTTTGGTGTTCAAAAACTAAAAATATGTAAGGAGGTGAGCGACACTTTTTTAAGACTGATTTACATGGCAACCACGTCGCTTCAGTGATTACTGTTGCTATTAATTCACTGTTGTCTCGAAAAGAGAAGTAACAAGTGAAACAGAAAATGAAAGTATGAAAACGAGATAATTGGGGGATTTTATTGAAAACAGACGATATATTTTTTCCTAGAATATCTGTCCTTTTCTTTTCCTTTTTTAACAACTAGTCCTTTACTTTTCCATGTTTAAGCTTAACCATATTACTTTTCATGCTCGCATTTTTCTATTATAATATATATATATATATTTTATATTTTATATATTATGTATCATATATATATATATATATATATATATATATATATATATATATATATATATAAATGTAAGTCTTGGTTCGTTCAAAGTTTATACAACCATATTTCTAAATTACCAATTTATTTGAAATTTTCAGACAACCCATCTTTAGAGTCGAGGGATGTTTTTATGTTATTAAAATAAATTTACATCGCCAATTATTAAAATATTAAATAAGCCATTACTGCGAACCTGTTTTGTTGATAGAACTGCACTCCCGGTTCGATTCATTTCACACCCACGAATTGACAAAACGAACTGTTTACTCGATAAGTAAAAAAAAACACAAAAAAACATAATTCATTTGTTTATCTTCCAAATTTTTTACTTTAAACATTTTTTCTTTATTATATCAGGCAAAAAAAAGTTTTTCGCTTGCTTTTTGAGTCGATGTCGTTTTTTTTGTTTTGTCTTTGTTTTTTTTTTATTTTTCGATATAAGAAATATGAACTTTTTTTTATTATTATGTTTGGTAAAAGTACAGTTTTTTTTTCGAATAAATTTTACGGATTGGTAACTTGCTTAAATAATATTTGGTGCTAATGCAGAGAATGGTCCGCGCTATTTTTTAAATCGTATTTCCAGGTTTAATTAAAGTTTTATTATGTTTTTTTTAATTCAATTGTAATGTTAAAATACAGATTAGGTACAAAACATCCTCCCCTCCCCATGTTAAGAATGGCTTTTTAAATAATAACGTTATTATTTCAGCACAGATCACTCTCTGCATGAGTACCGTACTGTCACCTAACAATTTAATAAATAAAACATGGTACTTATGCAGAGAAAGTACCGTGCTAAAATAATAACGTTATTTAGAAAGCCATTCTTAACATGGGGAGGGCGTTTTGTAACTATTCTATACTTTCACCTAACAATTTAATAAACAAAAGATGGTACTTATACAGAGAAGTTACCGTGCTGAAATAATGCTATTAAGAAAGCCATTCTTAACATGGGAAAGGGAGGGTGTTCTGTAACTATTTTATAGTTTCACCTTACAATTTAATAAACAAAAGATAGTACTACCGTTATTTAGAAAGCTATTCTTAACATTGGGAGGGAGTTTTGCATCTATTCTATACTTTCACCTAACAGTTTAATAAACAAAAATAGATAGTATGTATGCATAGAAAATACCGTGCTGAAATAATGTCATTTAGAAAGACATTCTTAACATGGGGATGGTATTTTGTAACTATTCTGTCCTTTCACCTAACAATTTAAATACAAAACATGGTACTTATGCAGAAGCTACCCTGCTGAAATAATGACGTTATTATTTAGAAAGTCATTCTTAACACGGGAATAGGGGTGTTTTGTAAGTATTCTGGACTTTACCCTAACAATTTAATAAACAAAAGTTAAACTTAAGCAGACAAGGAACAGTACTGAAGCATTAACATTATTTAGAAAGCCATTCTTAACATGGGGAGGGAGGATGTTTTCTAACTATTCTGTACTTTCGGTGCTAATGCAGAGAGTGATCCGCGCTACTTTTTAAATCGTATTTCCAAGTTTAAATAAATTTTTATGATATGTTTTTTATTCAATTGTAAGGTTAAAGTACAGATTCGGTACAAACCGCCTCACCTCCCCATGTTAAGAATTGTTTTTTAAATAATAACGTTATTATTTCAGCACGGATCATGAATATCGATTAACGTTTTGTTCTTTGCTTTTTTTACCGTATTTTTTTTAAGAAAACCTTTTTTAACAAAAATTGAAAATGCACGTTTTATCTTTTTTTTACAGAAGTTGTTTTTATATAAGAAAATATTAGTGCTTTTAAAGAAATTGGGTACTCGTGCACTTATTGATCCGTGCTGAAATAATAACGTTATTATTTAAAAAGCCATTCTTAACCTGGGGAGAAGAGGGTGTTTTGTACCTATTCTGTACTTTAACCTTACAATTGAATAAAAAAAAAAAGGTAAATTTTTAGATTATGTCCACCTCCACAATCTTCTTTTAAATGACGACTTTTGTAGGTTTTCGACTATGCTGAATACGGAAATCACATTGAAATTTTGCAGAAATAAGTAGTTATCGAGATATTAAAAATTTGTATAATGCATTGTAATCTCTGGCAGCCATCATTTTACACGCTTGCGCGCGTCATAAACAAATCTACGCGCTTAACAAAGATGGTCGCCAAAGAATACAATGCATAAAACAACTATTTATATCTCGATAACTACTTATTTCTGCAAAATTTCAATGCGATTTCCGTATTCAGCATAGTCGGACGCCTTTAAAAGTCGTCATTTAAAAGAAAATTGTGGAGGTGGACCTAATCTAAAAAAATACCAAAAGAACATAAAACTTTAATTAAACTTGGAAATACGATTTTAAAAAATAGCGCGGATCAGTAAGTGCATTAGCACCTTGTTTTTTTTTCAAGTTAAATTCAACTTTCACAATATCTTTTTATTTTTTTATAATTTCACAATATCTTTTTTTAATAATAAATTGTTAGTTAAAAAAGCACAGAATAGTTACAAAAAACCATTCCCCTCTCTATGGTAAGAATGGCTGAAAAATATTAGGTACTCATGTAGAGAGTGGTCCGTGCTGAAATAATAACGTTATTATTTAAAAAGCCATTCTTAACATGAGGAGGGGAGGGTGTTTTGTATCTATTCTGTACTTTAACCTTACAATTGAATGAAAAAACATATCATAAAACTTTAATTAAACTTGGAAATACGATTTAAAAAATAGCGCGGATCAGTAAGTTCATTAGCACCAGAAATTGTTAGGTGAAATACAGAAAAGTTTCTGCCAAGAAAACCATTATTATTTTTTGCTATTCTTACCAAGAGGATGATGTTTTGTCACTATTCTGTGTTTTCAACTAACAATTTATTAAAAAAGCAAAAGGTTAATTTTCACATTAGGTCCACCTCCACAAATTTTAACATGGGTAGGTTGGGGGTGTTTATTCTGAAAGCCGTTCTTAACATGGGGAGAATGGTGGTATTTATTCCAAAAGCCGTTTTTAAAAGACGAAAGACAGGTAAAAGGTTAAAGCATGTGGTTAGGCATGGGTGTTGTTTATTCTGAAAGCCGTTCTTAATATGGGGAAGTTGGGAGTGTTTATTCATGGCCGTCAGTGAATTATAGTGCATAGTACAGGTCTTTATATCTCGAAAACTAATTGCCTCTGCAAATTTTAAATGAGATTTTCTTATCGAGCATAGTCGAAAATTGTGGAGGTGGACCTAATGTAAAAAAAATACCCTCCCCCCAAAAAAAGATATTCTGAAATTTAAATTTAAGCGTGGTACTAAAAATAAAATTGGACAGAAAAATACACCTTTGGGTTTGTACTTGCACAAAGACTTGAAAAAGTTGTCAACAAAAACGAGTAAATATTTTCCAAGGCAAGATAAGTTACTTTTCTACCTAATTGGATAATTTTTAGTGTTTTTATTAGGTTTGTACTACTGTACATATAGATTCGAAAAAGTTGTCAAAAAATAAATGTATAACAAATATTATCAAAGGCAAGATATGTTACTTGATTACCAAAATGGATAATTTTTTTGTTTTTTTTTAATGTAAAATGTTTATTCGACTCAAAAAACACAGCGTTTACTGCTATATTTGAAAATTACAAATGGCGGCAGACTGTGTTAAACACATTAGGTTTGGGAAAATGAGTTAAAACTAAAAAACTATACAAAATACTGTTAAAAACCACCGAATACATGTCTGTCTATGTCACGGTAACATATATTGAGTGAGTTCCTGACAGTATTTTGTATAGTTTTTTAGTTTTAACTCATTTTCCCAAACTGAACGTGTTCAACAGTCTGCCGCTATTTGTATTTTTCAAATATACAGATAAACACTACCTGTTTTCGAACCGATTAAACATTTTACACTAAATAAAAACACTAAAATCTTATCCAGTTAGATAGAAAAGTAACTTATCTTGCCTTTGATAACATTTATTTGTTATACTTATTTTTCAACAACTTTCTCGTTTCTGTGTTTAGTAATACAAACCCGTTTTATTTACTATAACATTTAGTCGGCTTGAAAAACAGTGTTTATCAGTGTATTTGAAAAATACAAACGGTGACGGACACTGTTGGTGATGTTAAGTTTGAGAAAATGATTTAAAACTAAAAAACTATACAAAATACTATCAAAAACCCACCGAATATGTCAGACTATGTCACAATAACATATAATCAGTAGGTGTCTGACACTGTTTTGTATAGTTTTTAACTGATTTTCCCAAACTTAACGTATTCAACAGAGTCCGCGACCATTCGTCTTTTTCAAATACAAAGATAAACACTGAGTTTTTTGAGCCGATTAAACATTTTACATTAAAGAAAACCACTAAAAAATTATCCAGTTGGATAGAAACGTAATTTACCTTTGCTTTCATTTATTCGGTTTTGAACAACTTTTTCGAATCTGTGTATAGTAACCCCCCCTTACCCAAATATTTATTAAAAACTCACATTTTTTAATACAATAAAAAAGAAAACTATTTAGCGTTTCAACGTTTTAGCAACTTTCGGCTTAATCCACTGAATGTTGGTCGAGCCCAAGCCATGATTGATGGTAACTCCCGAGGATCCGGATCCAATTCTGCAAGAGTACCATTTTCTTTTTCATTTTCGCCTTTTTTTTTCTTTTTGGAGTGGATTGCTGTACTAAGAATATAAGAAACATGCATTTTCTCTTTTTTATTAGAATTTTCCATTACACGAAATTAAGCCACAGAAACGCGTGGCAGGGTACAGCTAGTGTATATATATATATATATATATATATATATATATATATATATATATATATATATATATATATTTCGACATGAAGTTGAACGTCAAAAAAAAAACATTATATTTGTTCAACTTCATGTCGAAAAACGACATTATTTTTGCACCAACCTAATATATTGTTTATATATATATATATATATTGTTTATATATATATATATATATATATATATATATATATATATATAGATATATATATATATTGATATAGATATATCGAGAGAGACCCAGAATACTTTCTGCACACAATCATTGTAGAAACTCATCATTACATGAAACCAAAATGGGTTAATCTTCTGCCATTCCGAAGAATGTTTCAATTGGAAACATACTTCCAGTGCCTTAAAAACATCAGCCTTAATTAGCCAAATTCTAGTAATTGATTATTAGACATTATCTCCAAGAATGTTCTTCGGAAGAGCATTCCACTTTTTCTCGCAAACATATCTACTTCAGATAGGCATGAACAGAAATCAATAATAGGCATATTTATCGATTTCGTTTTTCCCTACGGAGAAACGTTGTCCATCCGACAGTTTTAAATCGCAAAGGATAAAAGGATCGCCATCAAATCGATCTTTCATGTGATCAATATTTCATTAACAAACCAGAATTTTGTTTTATTGTTTTTTCTTTCTTTTTTCTCTTATATTTGATGTTTTCTTTTCTTCTTCAAAATTTGAATGACATTCGATACATATAAAACAGCTCAAACACCAGCGATTGAATTTCAAATTAGTGTTTTCCTTTGTTATATTATGCAAAAATATGTACCGTGACCTAAATTTGTTGATAAAAGCAAAGCTCAACTTTGGAGGCACTGTCTAACAAATTATTTATCTATATTTTTTTAATCCTTAGAAATGGGACTTCATAATTTGTGCAGTCTTTTTTGTGGATTTTTATCCCCAACTTCATAGTTGTTCTTTCACCACGTTTATCGCACACATACGCTCTTTTCTTATCGAATACTTTCGTGTACATCTTTTGCACCTAACTACCGAGGCTAGTAGCTTTCTCTCTTGGAAATAAATTACCGTTTGCGCAGGCGTCTGTATGACATTCTCAAACGTATATGAATTCATCTTAGAGTCTGTTACATTTGCCATTTTTGTGCGCGAATATAACATAGTTTGTTTTCTTCCTCCAATTCATTAAAAATCGTCTGCTTCCATTTTCATGGCTTTTTTTCATTGGCTGATTAATTTGATCAGCGCTCGGCATACTCTAGCAGTTTAAGTAAGCCTGAAATCCGGGTCATTATATGCAGAAATTATCTACCTATCTATCTATTCTCTCTCTCTCTCTCTCTCTCTCTCTCTCTCTCTCTCTATATATATATATATATATATATATATATATATATATATATATATAATAGATATGTAGTTGGCTTGATGCATTGTGTGGGATAGGTATGTAGTAGAGATTTAGAAGGCTATCACAATGCCAGGATTGAGATATAGTCGGTGTTGATGAGAAAAGTGGCGATTTACAAATAAGTACATACATATGTGTCTATGTATACATATTTATTCAATTGTCTTAAGAATAGATGTCTTACTTGCTATGTCTGTGACATATCTATTATATTTCGGGAAAAAAATCCCCCATTTCAAATGGTAGATGTGACAGTTCAATTCAATGTATGCCGGATCGAGCGAAAAATAAATTGAATGGCTATATATATATATATATATATGTATATATATATATATATATATATATATATATATATATATATATATATAGTCATCCACATACAGTACTGTACGACAGTCAAGGCTCCTAAACATTGTGCTATTGGCGGCTGTTGAGCGGGTCGTGAGTTTAACGATGTTTTGACATCGTCCGAACTGCCGAAGCTCGATTTGTTTATACAAAGAGCATCGCTTTATACGCTAATGGTAATTCGTGTATCACTTCTCAATATGCCCAACTCAAGATGAGGAGCAATATAGTCATCCACATGCATTTTGTTTCGCTGTTTCACAGCTCATATATATATATATATATATATATATATATATATATATATATATATATATATATATATATATATATATATATATATATATATATATATATATATATATGATCAAGACGTGTGGGAAATAAGATAAAATTACATAGAATGATATGAGCACAAACGAAAAAAAAAAATAAAAATAAAAAATAAAAAGGGTTAGATTTGTTTGGTTTAAAAAGAGGATAGAATAAAATATAAAATAAAATAAAGTGTGCAAAAAAAAAATGTACTTAGCTAAAATTACATCTTCGGTGTGTGGCTCTCTTCGACCACCATGCAAGTGACGCTAAGGAAATTCTAACCTTTCTATGCCAGGTCATTGGAGTAGGGGACACACCTTACATTTGTGGTCGTTTAGTGAGAGCTTTCTCTTCTTTTTTTAAGGAGAAGGAAGGGAAAGAAAACCAATATTCTGCTTATATATTCTGAAGAACTGCAAGCACTTGTGCCCCCACGACGTGAACACCCTCGACAGACCCGACAAGCTGTAAAATCCCACCCCCACACTGTAGAGATCCCTAGATGTAAAAGATCTTTCTACTCCAGTAGTTTCTTCCCAGAACTGCTAGACTTTGGAATTCCATTCCAGGTCACTACTTCCCCAACTGTACTGACATGCATAAGTTCAAGTGCAACGTGAACCA
Organism: Euprymna scolopes; assembly: GCF_053919585.1. Lineage (NCBI taxonomy): Eukaryota > Metazoa > Mollusca > Cephalopoda > Sepiida > Sepiolidae > Euprymna > Euprymna scolopes. The sequence continues at coordinate 33,371,274 of NC_136494.1, read as the reverse complement.
ACATCTCGCTGCCCTAATCCCTACATAGTACCCCAGTAGATGTTTCCCCTGATTGTAGCCCCCTACACCAAAGTGGCAATGCGCCTTGTTTGGGGTGAAAATGTAATAAAAAAAAAAAATAAAAAAAGTTAAAATACATTTCGTTGTTTTTTTTGTTTTTTTTTTTGCTGCTATGTATTATTCATTTATTTGTTTAATTTATTTATGTCGTTGCCTGTTCAGCGGAATGAACTGGTCCATATAGGTCAAGCGAGTCGCTCACTGACTGGCATGGGTTAACTATTGAAGGGGAGATGGAAAAGGAGAGAATGGGAGGGTGTGTGCAGGATGGGATGCTCTTGGTCGACTGTTGGGGTGTTTAGGTAAGGGCATGTGGTTGTTAGGGATAGGAAGATAGGGATATGAATAGGAAGAGAGGTGGGAAGAGGAGGAGCGGTGGATTGACTTTTCTTTGGACGGTTGTTATTTTCTTTATTTTATTAAAACTAATTAAAGAGCAAATAGTTAATAAAACATGTTAAAAAACACTTTGAAAAAGAGTTTAAAACATATTTAATCTGAAAAGGAAACACTTAATAAGTGGATAGTTCTTAATCCGCGAAGTTTCGAAGAAATACTTTCCTTTTCATCAGAGGGTAGGAATAAGCAAAATGCAGGATCGGATTTTGCACACAAAAGTATTTGATGAAACTGCAAGTAAGTCAAAGATCTTACTTGATAGCAAAAAGTGAAGCAGAGGGAATATAGTGAAGAAAAAAAGTGATATCACGTGAATGGATAGCCAGGTGAAAGGAAAAGCATCCAATGACGGTAAAATCCAAAAATGTAAGTTCAAGTAAGTTAATTTAATTGTCCATTCCCACAAGTAAAATCCAAGGAAATATATTTCATATATACATATATATAGAGAGAAGATATATATATATATATATATATATATATATATATATATATATATATATATATATATATATATATATATATGCATTCTCTTATCGACTCATGGGCTTGTGTAGTTGTTGTTACGTGTGAGTTTATGCCGGTAACGGAAGTATCTGTTGAATCTGTTTGATGGAGGCCGCAGTTATAAATTTAGTGTTTTGTTTAAGTTGATTTTTTTTTAATTTTATGCACGCATATATACACACACATACATATACATATATATACACGCAAACACACATACCCGTGTACACGAATATACATTCACATGCACGTGCATGTTCACACATACACCTACACACTTACATACATATACGCACACACGTACTTTTATACACATATACTTACACTTACACACAAGCATATACACATATACGTATTTATACATGTAAACACATGCATACCCACCCATACATGCACATGTACATACACACACTCACATATATGCGCATATAAATACATATGCACTCGTACATGTACTCATACACACAGTTTTGATGAGTTTTGTTTTTATTATTTGATTAAATGTTATTTGGTCTCTTTATATGGGATTATATTTATGTATGTTTAATTGCGTTTGATAGTGTTTATTTGGGTTTGAATAGGTGGGTTAGCTTAAACCTATTTTATCTTTATATTGGTTTATGTTACTATATGCTATTTTTTATTTATTTATTCAGTTCTTTTAATATATATGGGAGAGGGCCCTGTCTGGACTGTTAGTTTAGTCAGGTGGTGCATGAGAGGTATGTAGTGGTATACATGTTCTAATGGGTTAGGGTTGTATGGTGTGGTGATAAATCTTTGGTGGAAGCCGCATGTAATGTTATATGATGAATGATGATCCGAGCTCCAGTCTGGTGTTGTCATTCCTCCATTTGACGAAGTTTAAACCGTCAAGAAATTTCATTCAAGCGTTCTGCGTGAAGAAACTCTTACAATATCTCCACCATAGACTACATAAACTTATCAAATAATTCAAAACCACTAGGTTTGTATTGACCACAACAGACACAAAATAACTAAAGCCATAGATAAATGTTAGCACCACTCTCTACAAAAAAAGATTAAAAAACAAATTCACGTGGCTACTAGATACAAACAAACCTGAAGAAAACAGCCTCAGTACCCACACACCTCAAGCAACACACACCCTAGTCACAGACCTCACGAATTCACTCACACACGAAGAAAAAGATCTTCTTAGTCTTGGACCCAAATTCATCATTACTCAAAAAGTAAGCAACAACACCCTGTTCAACCTGGAAACACACTTCTGCAGAGCGGCTTACCACCTAAAATGGCTAAAATGGATAACCAACAACAACACTCAAACGACGCGCACCACCGATGACTTCCCTGTATATCAACTAGATCACCCACTACATCCGCCACCCAATGACCAGGAACTAGACACCAAGCTTGCAAGATTAAAACAAAAGATCTTCGATATCATAAAACATGAAAAAGCAAGTGCTGTGCCAAACATCTCATACAAACAACGCTGCTCACTTAAGAGCCTTAAATGCAAAGACTTCGTCTACCTACTTTCCAGTAAAGGAAAGGAGTTCTGCGTCATACCTTAAGACATATACGACCACCTTGCACTAACACACCTAGGAAACGACACCTTATACACCCAACTACTGACATTACATCCACACATATCGAAAATAACATTAACACCGCCGACATATGTAGAATTAGAAAACTCCCCAACAATTACAAACAGAACTTCACTACTAAAAATAGCAGACTCCCCGCTTTTTACCATCTCATCAAAACACACAAAACATCCGCAATCCCTCAAATTAGACCAATAGTTTCAAACATTGAAGGACCCTTATATAAGATCTCTTGGCTATTCTCTCAACTACTTAAACTCTTATTCTCCTCCTTCCCCAGATACGTCAGCAGTTCCGATGAAGTACTCCGCCGTCTACACACCTTCCAACCACAACAACTTAAACAAGGTGAATACGCCTTTAACCTCGATGTAGTTGCCCTCTACACCACAGTACCTGCACACCCAGCAGGAGATTTAATCACCAACCACATCTCCTCCTGTAATCTACACTGCTTCGGCCTCACTCCTTCAGACATCCACAAACTCTTACTTATAATAGTAGACAACACGTACTTCACCTACCAACGTCAAACATACAGACAGGACTGCCCATGGGTTACAATCTCTCAGGCATACTGACCATCTCGTACATGGACAGACTAGAACGCCGAGCCCTGAACACGTGCAACTCAGTCATTTTTCTCTCAAGATATGTCCACGATGTCCTGATCCTCATATCATTATGCACCGATGCTGAGAACATCTACACCATATTCTCTGATATCGACACACACATAGAATTCACCATTGAACACCCCAGCAGTGACCGATCCCTATCGCTCCTAGATTTCAACCTCAAAATATCAGACGAGGGGGGGGCTGTCACTACTAAATTCTATCAAAAAGCAACCAGTCGAAGCATATTTGGCCGTTTCTTCTAAGGCCATTATCGGATACGCAACGAATGAGATAATCTGCATTCAAAACAAGAGCAGTAAACCATCAGACAAACCAGAATGCACAAAACAGTTCCATGGAAACAAACGGATACATCAACACTGTCATTAAACACCTCTGGAACCCGGAAAAACGTGTAAGAAGCTTCCCTACCAATTCTTGCTTTCTTAAAATGCCCCACCTCAACAAGATCACAACGGCTATCCACAGGGTTATCAGAAGGGAGGGCCTCAATATGCAACCAGCCCACTCTGGACCATCCCTTAGACAGCAGCTTTCTAAACGCAAGTGCAACGAGAACCCACTGTCATGCACACTGACAAATTGCCCCATATACCCTGCAACCATCTGCCACTGCACACACGTAGTCTACAAACTAGAATGCTCTGCTGCGGAAAATTCTATATGAGTAGCACCACGAGGCCCCTGCATACAAAAATCAAAGAACACACAAAAACACAAGCATCATCATTCCAAAAACACCTCAACAACTGCAGAAACATCAATAGATCAATTAAAGTCGATATTTTAGCCACGAAACGCAATACTGGGAATCTCCGCATAAGGGAATAACTACTAATATCTAAATTACGGCCAGAACTCAACAACAGACTGGAGATGGATCATCATTCATCATATGACATTACACACGGCTTCCACCAAAGACTTACCACCACACCGTACAATCCTAACCCATTAGAATATGTATACCACTACAGGGCCTTACTACAAGCCCTCTCCCATATATATTAAAAGAATTGAATAAATAAATAAAAAATAGCAACATATAAATAAAAAAAATAGTAAATAGTTAACTGACGTAACACAAACCAATATAAAAAAAGGAAAAAAAATGCTTTAAGCTAACCCACCTATTCAAACCCAAATAAACACTATCAAACACAGTAAACATACATAAATATAATCCCATATAAAGAGTCCAAATAACATTTAATCAAATAATAACAACAAAACTCATCAAAAGTGTGTGCATGAGTACATGTACGAGTGCATATGTATGTATATGTGCATGTATGTGAGTGTGTGTATGTACATGTATGGGTGGGTATGCATGTGTGTACGTGTATAAATGCGTAAATGTGTATATGCATGTGTACATGTACGTGTGAATGTATGTGTATGTATGTGTATATACTTGTGTGTAAGTGTAAGTATATGTGTGTAAAAGTATGTGTGTGCGTATATGTATGTAAGTGTGTAGGTGTATGTGTGAACATGCACGTGCATGTGAATGTATATTCGTGTACACATGTATGTGTGTTTGTGTGTGTGCATATATATATATATATATATATATATATATATATATATATGCATATGTTTGTATATATGCCTGCGCATGCGTATGTGTGTGTATATACATATATGTATATAACAAATACAATTAAATAAATCTACTTAAACAAAACACTAAATTCATAACTGCGGCCACCATCAAACAGATTATAGAGATACTTCCGTTACCGGCATAAGTTCACAGGTAACAACAACTACACCAGCCCATGAATAGATAAGAGAAGACATATATATATATATATATATATATATATATATATATATATCTTTGTTGTTGTTGTTGTTATTTGTTTTTCCCCCAAACGATAGATTAGGTTAATATTGGCTTCGCCTCGAAGTTCGATTTTTTTTTTTTTAGAAAGGCGCCCATAATTTGTTTGGACGTATATATAACATTTTTTAAAATTTATTTTTATTATTTTTAAAACAGTAATCTACGCACACGCGTGTTTCGAGTTAATTAACTCTCATCAGCGTCCGTAGTTCAACTGTTTCTAGGGATCGAACTTCAAACCACAGTCCGGCGCCTTACCCGTTAGGCCACAAACCCTAGATGAATTCACTGTTTATTTTTCTCGCTTATAAATTTAGATTTATTGTTGTTGTTTTTTCCCAAATGATAGATTCGGTTAATATTGACTTCGCCTCGAAGCTCGATTTTTTTTTTTTTTTTTTAGAAAGTCGCCCATAATTTAATTGGACGTATATATAACATTTTATTTATTTATTTTTATTATTTTTAAAATAGTAATCTACGCACACGCGTGTTTCGAGTTAATTAACTCTCATCAGCGTAGTTCAACTGTTTCTAGGGATCGAACTTCAGACCATGTTTCCACAGTCCGGCGCCTTAACCGTTAGGCTACGAACTCTAGATGAATTTACTGTATATATATATATATATATATATATATATATATATATATATATATATATATATATATATATATATATATATATATATATATATATTTGCTTTTTAAAAAGTAACAAATAATTAATTGATATATATATATATTTGCTTTTTAAAAAGTTAACTGATATATATATATATTTGCTTTTTAAAAAGTAACAAATAATTAACTGATATATATTTATATATATATATATATATATATATATATATATATATATATATATATCAGTTAATTATTTGTTACTTTTTAAAAAGCATCCATTACAATATTGTTTCGTATTACGACTAACAAGTCTACAAAAATATACACTATGTTAAGTACAAAATAATCTGAAGATATAAGACAGGAAAAACATATATAGAATAAGGACATATATATATATATATATATATATATATATATATATATATATATATATATATATATATATATATATATATACAAATATCGTTAACCTACTGGTCCTAACATGGACAAAGAATAAATAAATAGTAAATAAATAAATAAAAAATAAATTTAAAAACTAACTTGAATTGAACTGTCACATCCACCATTTGAAAAGGGGATTTTTTTCTCGAAATATAATGGATATGTCGCAAACATAACAAGTATGACATTTATACTTAATACAATTGAATAAATAATGTATATATATATATATATATATATATATATGTACTTATTGAGTTGTAAATCCCCACTTGTTTTCATCTTCTCTCATCAACACCAACCATATCTAAATCCTCGCATTGTGATAGCCTTCTACATCTCTACTACTACTACTACTACTACTACTACTACTACTACTACACACACACACACACACACACATATATATATATATATATATATATATATATATATATATATATATATATATACACGCTAGCATGAGTACTCGACGTTGCCCGGGTCGATATGAAGTTCCGTTTAAGGATATAAATCATTTTCATCATGGACAACGTCGATACCTCCACAATTTCAAAAAATAAAGGAACAGATAAAAACAAACAGATAAAGAAGTACGTGATACCCTCTCCACTAGATATTTCGGCAGAAGGGATACAAAGAGAAGAAAATATTCCCCGGATGTTGAGTACTTTTGTTTCCTTCGCTGGAAAGACCCCCCCCCCAAAAAAAAAAACAACTTTTTTTTCAATAAATATAGCAGCGAATGCCCGAGAAAAATAATAAAGTTAGTGACGCAGGCAAGCTCGAATCTGAAATGCGAATGAAAGGAAAAGTTATTTTGCAAACTATTTTACTCACTGGACTACGACGACTTACGATTTTGTGAACTTGAAAAATAACGTTTATAATTATTAATACATGCGAGACTTGCGTCTTTTTTTTTTTTTTTGTTTTTTTGTAAAGGCACTTTTTTAACTGGCTTTTTTTCGTAAATAAAGGAAATTTCGGATTTCTTTTCCTTTTCCTTTTTTTTTTTTTTGGTGGGGAGGAGCTTATTGTTTCTAAAAGTGTGGTTTAAGTTTCAATAGCCGGAAAGGTAAACAAATTCTGTATAGCTGTTTCAAGAATAATCAAAATAAATAAATTAAAACTGTTCCGTTTATTCGTAAGTGTTTTTTGTTTGTTTGAATATTTTAAAAAGAAAAAAGGAAAACATTTTTATGTCGATACGGAATTGTTATTTGTTTCACGCTAGAAACTTATTGAGATTACCAAATTATTTTTTTTAGTAAAGGGTTTGTTTTAACTTCTTTATGCTTCGAAGTTTTTAAAAAAGTCGATGTCGGAAATAATAATTCCAAATAAATTAAATTAAATATATTATCAATATAATTGCTATTTAAAGGTTATTAAATAACAATTTTAAGTAGAATATTTAAAATAATTCTCTCGTTAGGAACATTAATTAACATATTGCTATTTAGTAAAATCAATTTTATAATTGCTAACATATTGCTATTTAGGAAAATCAATATAATCTAATATGCAAATGAGGTGAACTCTGAATTGTATATTTTGCAAGAATCATATTATATATAGAAATAATGGAAGAGTAAAGTAACTGACCTTTTGCATATATTAATCAAATTGTGAATGAATAAACAAACAAACAAACAGACAAAAATACGAATTTATATATATACTAGCATTTCAGCCCGGCGTTGCCCGGGTGTTTGGAGGTATATGCTGAGCAAAAAAAAAAGAGTAATTTTTTTTTATTTGACCCCTATTATGACCCCTTAAAATTTATAGTTTCGGGCTCAAATCACTTTATTAAGTTAGATCCAGGTTCAAGGAACCTATATCTAAAATTTCAAGTGTCTAGACCCAAAATTGTCGGAGGAGTTTGGTAGAGTTCTTAAAGGTCAAATCGTTGAAATTTGACCCCTTAACAGCGAAATTTCTGGCTGACACCCGTCACATCGATTTTCCCAAATCTCAGTACCCGGTATTTCAAATTTCGAGTCTATAGACTAAAAATTGGCAGAGTTATTGCGTAGGGAAATGTACACAGACAGACAGACAGACAGACACGTTCACTTTTATAGATATATAGATATTTATTTATTTATTTATTTATGTAGAAAAATTTTTTCAGTTATATTTCACCTTTTATTAAAATCGATACTTTAATTTATAAAGCTCAATATAATCACAGAGCATACATCAAATAATTGACAAAAGCTTATAGTCCAAATTTCAAGATGTTGTCCATCTTACAATTTTATTCTATCGGTATGTTGACATGCACAATTTTAGACAGCACCTGTTTTGTAGCGCAAAATTATTCATATCGTCATTTGTTTGTTATATATATATGTATATATATATGTAGATATATATATATATATATGTGTGTGTGTGTGTGTGTGTGTGTGTGTGTGTGTATATATATAAATGTTTATATATTTTCTGTATTTATTTTCTATGTGCTGACGTGTAGGGATACAAAACTTCTTTTGAAAAAAAAAACGAAAATGTTTTTTTTCAAGAGCACATAATTTTCGACCGAGTCTTCTCTAGTGTGAATGATAGGAACATGGGTGTAGGGTGGAATTGGCACTGCTTGAGTCCAGTGGCAAGTATAAGTCCAAGAAGACTGCAAACAATGGTGAAATAATCAGAGAGTACATACAGCACCTGGAAATCCCAAATGGTCACCCATTTAGTACTGACCAGGTTCAACGTTTCTTAACTTCGGTGATCCAATGGGGACCAGTGTGTCAACGTGATTATGCCATACGCTATTAATATTTAAAGCGATTTAATGGAAATTTTCAAATTCATAATAATTTTGTGTCTGTTTATGCCTCCCTTGATACATTTACGCATGCGTACTTTTATATATGGCAAAAACTTAGATTACTTTGAAATAATTTCTTTTGAAAAACAGCCTGTATAAAACGAAATGCTTTCTGTGATTAATTAATTACATGTGCATATTATTTCCAAAACTAAATTTCTTCTTGTTCGTCCGGAACGAAGATACAATATGGTAAATTTGTATACATAAAGTGCTCAATACCTTTTTTTATAGTGCGTTTTATATTTCTATACAAATGTATAAGTAGGTATTTTCCTCCCTTCCATTGTGATTATATATTATACAAAGCTGGAATCTGGAGATGATAGGACAGCACAAATGATAGAGCATTCTGGGCCCACAAAAAATGCCTGTGTAGGCGTATCAGCATTCGCTGATAAGGATGTCTCAAGCAATTTGCCATAAATCAACCTCTTTCTCAAAGGGATGAGATAAAGCCTGAGGTAAACCCATTAGACCACTGATGTATTCTCGGTTGATATAAGCATCGCGTATATTAATGCATTACTACACTTCTGAGGAATAGAAATACAATGAAACTGCAGTAAAGTGTTCAGATAAGCCAATTTAATTGTCTTCTCTCTCTTTCTACCTATTTTTCTCTGGTGCTACAAGATTAATCTACCAGAAGTTATCGGCTTAAATGTACCAAACATTGATGCTATTGTTTTTATGCTTTTCGTTTGTAAAACTCAGTCATGTCTTGCAAAGCCCAAAACAAAACCAATTGTCCCGTACAAAACAACCAAACCAAACACCATGAATAAATATTTGAAGATATTAACAACTTGAAGCATACAATCTTATACCAAATCGACCAGATTTAGCATTAAATAACTCAAAAAGATTGATATACCGGAAAATAAAACACTCTCTCTCACTCTCTTTCTCTCTCTCTCTCTCTCTCTCGCTACTCTCACACACACACACACACACACTTATATATATATATATATATATATATATATATATATATATATATATGTTAATTTAGGCAGCATCTTTTCTCTTAAGTATATTTCATTAAATAAAATAGACGTTTTTGCCTATTAATTCTGTTTTTGATCCTTTTTCAACTTCCGAATAAGGGTCTTCACTTCTGGCAAGAACTGGCTGATGTAATCGCCGTATTTATTGTAAGTTCGAGTACTTTCCAATCCTTCTACCTTCATCGTCAGGTATAGATTAATCTTAGTGGCTTTGAACAATTTTATTTATTTAATCTATATAACGAAACATATATATATATATATATATATATATATATATATATATATATATATGTATATATATAATTCAAACAGGTTAGTATTTGAATATATGGTTAAGTGGCAGTTTTAGTCATTTAGAACTGCTTTAAAGCTTCACCGCTCACTCATTTTTCGACCAAATTTCAAACAATTATTACAGTTTCAAGATCACCTTTTTCAGCAATATTGTGAAAAAAATGTTCAATTTTCGTTCAGTAAAACAAAAGTTATGATGAATTTTCTGGTGTTCAAAATAATAAAAATATGTAAGGAGGTGAGCGACGCTTTTTATGACTGGTTTCCATAAAAACCACGTCGCTTCAGCGACTACTGTTGCTACTAGTTCGAAAAGAGAAATAACAAGTGAAACAGAGAGAATGAAAGCATGAAAGGGAGATAATTGGGGGATTTTATTGAAAGCAGACGAGTGACATTTTTATTACACATGTATTTATGAGGGCAAAAAAAATAAGACTGAAATTAAACAAAGAACAAGTAAATTTACCTGGAAAAATCATGGATTACAATAGAAAAATGCGAGCATGAAAAGTAATATGATTAAGCTTAAACATGGAAAAGTAAGGGACTAGTTATTAGAAATGGAAATAAAAAAAGACTAGATATTCAAAGTAAAAAATATAATAAATTTATAACTTAAAATATTTCAGCATTAAGAGTTTTTTTAATTAAATTTATAACATTATATAATTAATTCTTAATGCTGCAATTTTTAAGTTATAAATTTATATTTTTTACTAGAATATCTTGTCCTTTTCTTTTCCAGTTTTAACAGCTAGTCCTTTACTTTTCCATGTTTAATCATAGCTATATTACTTTTAATGCTCGCATTTTTCTACTATAATACACACACACACACACACACATATATATATATATATATATATATATATATATATATATATATATATATATATATATATATGATTTTTTCTAAATATTATTATCTAAAACTATTGCACCTATCACACTTTGCAGATTTACAAATGAAATGTACGCCTCAACTGGATGTGTCGATTCTAGCACGGAAGGCTTATCACGAATTCACAGCTAAACCCAGCCAGTGGTCTAGGAAAAATGTTCACATGTCTTACACAGTAACAATAATTAATTTTAAAATTCAAAACTTTCCCTCCATTTTTTTTTGGGGGGGAGGGGTTAAAATTTTGAGTTGATAACGTACACAAGACGTGTCTTGAAATCTTCGTGATATATTTTTCCACGTCACCCTTTAACCTGCCCCCTTTCTGTCTATGTATTCTGGTATATTTAATTATCTAATTGTGTTCCTTATAATATATAATGAATGTAAACGTTTATTATTTTTGTAATAGCAGGATCCGTGAAAATTCCACAGAATGAGAAATATATTGAATCAAAAAATGTCTATATTTCTTCCTTAGTTAGTTTGTACGTTACATTAAAAAAAAAGATAAAATACAATTTTTGTGAACTAAACTGCTTTCAAAAGGCCAAATTTGCGAAATTTGACTTTAAAAAGGATAATTTGTCCACCCTGAGCAAGAATATGAGAGTGACCTCCCTTTGTTGGCCTTAACCTTTTATGGAGCAGTTTGACCTTCAAAAATTGTATTTGTCATTTTTGAAAGCGTAAGGTACGAACTAACTAAGTAAAGAGCAAACAAAATATTATTTTACAGAAATGTTTTATTTCAGTGAGATGTAGCAAGACGAAATATCTATTTCATTAAACTAACTTTAAGAAGGTATAGTGATTTTCCTCAGTTTGCTGAAAATGGGATAATTGGAAGAAGAAGAAGAGGAGGAGGAAGAAGAACACAAACAAATATGCACACACACATGTACATATGCATAAACCAACTGAATTAGACACAACCCTCAGGAGCCTTTGGTCGCTCTGTACAAAGGTTTTAGTGACCCTCACATTAGGATACTTCCTATTTGAAGTAAATCCAGATCAAATATTAATAAAAACCGTGCGCTGTCTCCCCAAGCCATTCCCCAGATTGTGGACAAGTCCATCGCTTCTATTAATAGGTGGCAGCTTTTAATATCAAAATAATAAGCCATTGGCAATGAGCAACTCATAAAAATATGAATAAAAACAATACTAATACTGGCAGACTGGCATCCAGGATAAAAAAGGCCTTTCAAGCGAGATGAAGTAAGTGATAGTGGAAACTTTCTGCCTCTGTAAATGACACTCCAACCATAACCAGGGTTAGCCATCAGGCCTTTATAATAAAGATCCAGGCTCCCTATCTCCACCATACATAGCGACTCTCAAAAAAACAATTTTTTTTTAAATAAAAAAAATAAAAAATAAATAAATAAATAAAAAAGTTTAAAAAAAATAAAAAATTAAAAAATTAAAATTTAAAAATAAATAAATAAATAAATAAATAAAAATAAGAGGCTTAAAATCTCGGGCATGGTCTCTTGCTCAAAAGAATGTGCTATTGTTTTTCTACCATGACTCAGCGTTTGAAAAGTGGAGCAAGATGTCAAATGAAATTCTGTGAGAGAAGAACAAAGAATCTGACCTCTTTGAAGCAAAGACAAATCTAAACAAGCCATACATGCATATAATCGTACCACCTCAACGTCATAAATACATCTACACAAAAAAGGAGTGGTCTTCTTTAGCCCTTAGGCTCAGAGTAAGATCAACTTCAGTTGCTCAGCGACTCTGGAGAATTACATACCAGTCATCCATTCTCGACAATCAGTCCACTGGTAACACGGCCAATTTAGTAGCCTTTTATCTGTCAGGCTGTGATATTAGTTCTAGGTAGTACTAAGAGATCTACTCTCCCAAGCCTTGCCCTCTCTATTTTAGAAGTTAGTTTACTGCTAGTTGCTTAAGGTGCCCCGACCAAGGAATGTTGATGAGGCCACCCGGGAATTTTTTAATAGATCAGCAATAGCATGCTCCTTCTTTAGGAGCAATAGTTTGATTCTCTCCACCTTCTGACCTTTGTGTCACAGCTTTAAGCAGTGGTAAGGAAGGTAATTATGGCTAGGATCAAAGTTTAATATCTGCACAGTCCGAAAAATAGAATCTCCTGTTTTTACAAATAAGGACAATATGTTTCGCTTGTATATTCAAATGTTTTATGATAAAATAAAATAAATATTTAGTATCTCTCTTTCCTTTTTTTTTTTGGAATAAAGCTTTACTCATATTCGAAATTAACATCACGAAAAATTTATATTTATTTACATTAACACGTCTGCTTATCAGTCAGAAGAGCCAAAACAATAAAAAATAAAAAAAAAAGAATAAAAACGGGTAACAGTTCGAGGAGGAAAACAATTAGATAGAAATTTTTCCAGGATTGAGAATCGTTGAATTCTGGGTAGGTGTCGAGTTGGTAGGGAATATTACGCCAATAAACCACAGTGCAATGGAGTGATCAAAGTGTGTGTAGATTAAGCACAGGCATTAGGCGACTGCACAGTAGAAAGAAAGTAAAAAAGGAAAACCGCAGTAATAGGTGGAAGTGAACTGGCAACAATCACTACTAAATTGCATAGGAAACCACGTGTATTCAATCAGAAACACAGATAAAACTATTGCACGCCTGTGGAACTCTTTTCCGCTTGCCTGTTTCCCTCCCGACCTCAACCTGGATGTCTTCAAGTCCAACACAAACAAATTCCTGATGAATCGCCCCCCCCTAAGTAATGACACCTTACCAATTCTCCAATACTATTGCGCTCTGTTACATTAAAACATTCCCTTATTTGTATTAATTTAACGCTTTCATTGAAGTTTTTCTTCTGACAGTTGATTGGCTATCGGTTTGGAATCTTCTGGCCGTTTATGTAACCTGCTAGAAGATGCGGCTGCAAAGTTTCCAAAGATTATTCGTAAACTGGACATGTTCAAATGGTTATGGCAGATTATGCAAGCAGCCAGAAGATGCCGAAGTGATTATCCAATAAGCTGTCAGAAGAAGACAAGTTTCAATGAAAGCGTAAAATCCGTTAAATCAGAACATTTTCAAACTGAAAATTACTCTGAACACACTGTGTCAACGTAAAATGGTGCAGGGTCTATCAGATCTTTCAGATCTGCCTTATAAAAGCCAACTTAAGAAACTTGATCTTTTCTATCTTAAGCACCGACGATTATTCAGTGTTTACATTTTGGCCTGAAATTTTCTAAATATTCATTACGATATACCTTGGGTTGTAGCATTCCCTCTTGCACCAGAAAGAGGTCTACACAGACACTATAGGAAACTATTTCACTGATAATTTCGATTGAACTGAAAAAGGGTCGTGAAATAATATTTCCCCATGTAAAGCATTGCCTTCTAAATAGAAAGCCATTCTTAACATGAGGAAGGTACTTTTTGAATAATTAAACTGGCAGTCTTCACTTTGGCATCTTCCCGCTGCTTACGCAACCTACTGAACGATGCCGATGCAAAGTTTCCGGATGTTCTCTCATAATCTAGATAAGTACCATGATATGTTATAAAAAATGTGGCCGTTTATTTAGGAAAGACTACAGAATATCAAATGAGCACAACATGGCGGTGGTAAAATGAAATACATCTCAAATAAATCAAATTCAATTTGTAACTCGAAGTTGATACAAACAAGTTTCTTCCATTTTTTTTTTTATTATTTTGCTGATCTTCTCGAATATCTGTTTTTGACAATGTTTTCTTGTCAATTGCATCTGCCTCATTTCGATGGAGGTGAACCATCCGTAAACTATCATGCAATTCTAAGCAGGGCCGAATTATGACAGCTATTTGCCTCTAGCATTTGAAAGTCTCTAGTTTATAACCGCTTTTCTTAATTATCTCTATCTATTATAATATATGCACGTATACAGTTTAGAAACCAGTCTACAACTGTTATTTATTGGCAGATTACATAAGCAGTCAGAAAATAAAACGAAGCAAAGACTACCCAACAATAAATTCAAAATACAATGTCCCCCCTACCCTATATTAAAAATGCCTTTCTGTTTAGAAAGCCATTCTTAGTATTAGGAAAAGGGGAAATTCACGTTGACATAGCATGTTAAAAGTAATTTTCAGACTGAAAATGTTTTCTTGATTTAATGGATTTTACGCTTTCATTAAAACGTGTCATCTTTCGGCAGCTTATTGGATAGTCGCTTCGGCATCTTCTGGCTGTTTGCATGACCTGCCAAAAGATGTTGATGCGAAGTTCCTGAAGATTGTGTCAGGAATTGAATGAGTACCATTATATGTATAGATCCACACACAAAAAATGCAATGCCCGGGATTGAATGAGGATCACAAGTATGTACGTTGTGACTATGCTCATGTTTTTAATATATGTACATGTTGTCTCTCTTCTTTTAAAGAATTTTTAGTAAATAAAACCTTTTAAAACAAATTAGGAATAATTCATCTAAGTAAGATTAAACCTCAACGTGAATGTGGTATTTTGGTGAGAGTGTCTAACTTACAGTAAATCCAACATTTTTATAAAATTAGATGACCATCTTCATAAAAAAGAAAACGATTCCGACTTCATACCTTAGCAAAGAATGAACTTAATGATTATCTTTTTTCTTTATCTCTTCTTCTCTTCTCTTCTTCTATTCTATCTATCTTCTATCTATCTTCTTCTTCTTCTATCTATCTTTCTATCTATCTATCTATCTATCTATCTATCTTCTTTTCTTTTCTTTCTATCTATCTTCTATCTATTCTTTCTATATATATATATTAGGCACCGCCAAAATTGGGGGGGCAGGTCAGTACTTTTTGACGGACCGTCTTTTTAAAAATCTACCAAAAATCAGGTAATTATCCGATCAATACGAAATTTTCAGCGATTATTAGGAGAAGAATGAACTTTATAACAGTGTACTTATTTTTCATAAACGATATTTATATATATATTTTTTTTTGCTTACAAAACCCCCCCTTGTTTTGAAGTGGGAACAAATATGCTTAAAATAATCATCTGAAACTGAACAAAACATATTGTGTTGTTGTAAGGGACAGAATTATAGATTAAAAAAAAAAAAAAAAAAAAAATTGTTTGCATACCTTATTTTGACGTCTGAATATCAAAACTTCGATTGTGTTTAATTATCCCGCTTTTGAGTTTTGAAGTGTGAAATTCGGTGAATATGTTAAGTAAAATAATTAATTTAAGTTAAGCAAAACAAAACAAAAATTTTTTTAA
The DNA here is from genome assembly GCF_053919585.1 of Euprymna scolopes. NCBI lineage: Eukaryota > Metazoa > Mollusca > Cephalopoda > Sepiida > Sepiolidae > Euprymna > Euprymna scolopes. The sequence goes on along the minus strand of NC_136494.1, from coordinate 33,354,843 downwards.
TATTTATACGAAAAAAGCCATTTTAAAATTTTTGATAAATAAATTAACAATTTTTTTTTAGCGAGCCGAATAATGCATGACCATTATTAAACAGGGCATGCTTTGAATAATTGATATAAAAAAAAAAATTCGATAAATGTTGTGCCCTTTGTGTTAAAAATAGCATCATTTTTTTCGATCCCGTTTGAAAACGTTTGCCGCCTTTCGACTACGGTGGACCAAACGCGCTGAAATAATTTTTTTTTATTCTGCTTTAAATTGCCCTCCCCCCATTTTGGGGAGTCTGGCCCCCACACACATATACATTAAAAACCAAACTCATACAAATGGTCACCCATCTGGTACTGGCCAGCCTCAGCTTTATAATACATTGAAATTTTCGTCACTGAAAAATAAGTTTTTTTGGCCTGTTTGGTCTTCCATAGTTTTCTTCTTATAATCCGCAAACGTAAACAGAGTCGATCTCGACTCTACATGAACGCGAAATATCTGGTTACCTATATGAATAAGTGGAATTATTTTAAATTCAGGTACTTATATTATAATATTTTTGCATATTCTCTTAGAAAATCATCCTAAATCTTAGTTAGACAATAAATAAATAAATTAATTATTTCAAAAACCTTTTTTTTTTAATATTTAAGTACGTTTTTTGTGCAAGACAAAAAATGTCAATTGTTAACTTTTTGGGAAAATTTAACATTTAAAATTTAATTAAAAATAGTAGAAAAAGTTTTACATTATTCTGTTTTCTATATAATAAAATTCAGGGTTTTATCTTTCTGGAAAAAAAAAAGTTACTCAGAAATAATGGATTTTAATAAATGTAATTTAGTTTTAAAAAACAACAACAACTTGATTTTGCGGCCATTTTTGGCGGTGCCTAATATATATATATATATATTATTATTATTTTATATATATATTATATATATATATATATATATATATTATTATTATATTATATTATATTTATATATATATATATATATATATATATATATATATATAAATAAAATGAACTCATTTTTCCCCTTCGACTTTGACGTTTATAGGACTGCAGCTGCTTACATTTGGTGCAGCCGTATCATTCACAAACTGAATCACGACATCTGCCGTATGTTATAGGCTTATTACATACACAGTATCTCGCTGATCGGATTTTCCTATCTTTTGTCTGGTGAGAGTCCACTGTAAAAATCGGTTATATTTAATGGAAGTAGTAAAGTAAACTCTCTCTACAAAATTCATCCTTCCACCGCCACTCACTTACACCGTTCCTGACCGTTCACAGGAGACATTTAAAACCGAACACCGGTTAGAATTTATCTAAAAACTGGACTGGACTTACGCTGAAACGAACCACGCTTACTTTGCCATTGGTTAGCATAAACCATATACACAAATTATAAAGCATCTATTTTATTAATATTAGATTAAAACAGAACACAATCCGTTACTTGGAATTGAATTCACAATTACATTACTATGATTTCGTTATAACCCGCGTGGTTAGAGTTTTATGAAAACCTGAATTGACATTTACGTGAAACGCACCAAACTTACTTACACAAATACAACTTCCGTTTTGCTCTTTCCTTTCCTTCTTTTTTTCTTTCTTTCTTTCTTTCTTTCTTTCTTTCTTTCTTACCTTTCGTTGGCTTTTCCGCTTTTTGGGTGATGGTGCTGGGGCTACTTCCCTAACTTTACACTCGAGTTGGGACGGGTGACTTATTACATCAGTGGTTATTTATTTATTTATTATTTTTTTGCAATTTATTACTTCTTTTCCGTTGGTGAAAGTTTCATTAAACCATTGATATGTCAGCAGACGACATTCGAATGGGAAGAAACCGACTACGACGACGACGACGACTACGGCGACTAGGACGACGACAACGACGACGACTACTACGGCGACTAGGACGACTAGGACGACTAGGACGACGACGACGACGACGACGACGACGACGACGACCACAATGCAGACAAACAGGTTTAATTCAAAATTGATTTACTCAAAACCGCACACACCTCGAAACATCCGAGCAACGCCGGGTACCCCTGCTAGTTTTTAAATAAAATAGCATATTACTTTCTTTGTTTTTATATTCCCCCTCCTTTTCTTCAGTTTCACCCCTTAATATACTCAAAAGAAGCTGAAATGTCGGAAATCTATCAGAATTAATGCCTTATAATGTTTAAATTTCATTAAAATCGATATACATATTTGAAATTTTAAGCATTTGTTTGTCGTCATGACTTACTTAGATGTGGACAACATAGATATTGGCAGATAAAGCATAACAGAAATTCAAGACCACTTCCATCGTTTCCCACAGAGAATTTCATACATTCATAATATAAATCTCACCTTTTTGATTGTATGTATGTATGTATGTATGTATGTATGTGTGTCTAAAACTTTCGACAGTGGAAACAGATTTTCACGTGATTGATACCGTTTTGAAGCTCGACCCTTCGGACAACAAATGTCGAAAAATTGGCTAAAAACATTAATTCCTTCACCCTCAACTGGGCACTTTTCGACAGAGAGGAGTTGCTTTTGTCACTGATATTTTCGAAAGCCATCCTCTCTTTTCGATTGACTAGCCTTAATTTAAACCTTCGCCACTTCCGGTTTGGCGATGGATGCAACAGCAAAGATGTCATGTTTTTTTTTCACGGTCTTTTCCTCCTTCATGGTACAGGTTCGAGCCTGCTTGCCTGCTTGCCTACTACCACTTTTTAATTAATTAATTAATTTATTTTTTGCTGAACACACACCTCCAAATACTCGGGCAACATCGGGCAACATCGGGCACCAGGCTAATATGATATAAATTGAATCAAAATGGGATATATTTGAAGTTTTGAAGGAGGTTTGGCTCTCTTAGGTTTTAAGGGTACTTAGACATTCTGGACCTTTTCTATTGTCTTTCTCAGAAAATGGTTAAACTATGATTTTAATTTCATAAAAGTAAGATATCTTTGAAGTTTTAGGATCCCTTAGATGTGCACTTAGAAATTTGGAACCACTTCCATTGTTTTCCCTGATAGACCTTACATAAATATACACTTTTCAATTTGATGTAGGTTCTTTAACTTTTTTTCTATAGAAAACACAAACATTGAGTTTTATATATAAAACTTTACACTCGTGAACAATAATGGTCCCAACGAAAAAAAAACTCAGCTAGTAAACTCGAGCTGATTGAGTGGGCTTCTTCTGAAGACGGAAGTTTCTATGGAATATTAAATTCACAAGCGGTTCTCTTAACTAATTTTCTGTTCTTGCCGTTGATTTCCTTCGTTTTGATTGGACAGAAATAACAGTCATTGGAATGGTTTTTGGTTCACACCAGACCATCTTTTTTTTGTCCACTCTCAAAGATGCTCAACACATTGCTTGCATACAATATGGGGTACCCATATGCCTTAACTTTATCACCCAGCATTACTTTGTAGTAAGCAATATAAACACATTTCCTGTTGGATTGCAAGGTATATTCCTCGCAAATATAGCAAAATTTATTTGGATTGTTTATACAACGTGGCTTAGGTGATGAAGTAGTCATGCTTAATTTTTGTTCCAAATATCTGCCACGAAAGTAAAATAATGCTGCTTGATTATTTCCTGTCTGACTTATAAATGAATTCCTAATATTGAGGGAATAAACTTACTTTAACCCCGAAATCAACACAAATATATCACAATCGGTTGGCCTATTTACTACTTAGTGTCCACTTCTTACCCACTACATACCTCATTGCATAGCAAATTTGACTTTTATTTTAAAGTTTGTGATGTCATAATCTATTAACATACATAATAATAACTACCTACGATTGAAATTATGAAACTAGAATGTATATATAAACACGCTTAATGTACTGTTGTTTAACGCACATATGCTTCACAATCAGATAAATTATTCTAAAAAGATAACGACTCTGAAGACTAGTAGATAATCTACAGGTATATTTATTTAAAGAGAAAGAGTAAAACTGAAAGAGAAAAATGACAGGTATGAGAAAATGAAAACAATAACAACAATCGAGAGTAAGAAAACGAAGGAGTTAAAGAAATCGAAAGACTGAATAAGTTCGTAAAGTAATGGAACATAAAATGTCACGTAGCATAGGAAAGTAAACAAAGTAAGTCCTAGGCATCTCCAGGGCATCATGAGAACTCTGCATATCATCGGATGGGATCTACCTTCACTACCTTCAAAACTCAGGAAGAAGGAATTTCCCAGGATACAATTATGACTCCTTATTGTCAACATAAAAAGAAAAATCAATAACATTGGCAAAGAGTTGTTGGTTCTTTGTACGTGAACAGCCTTCTGATCTAAAACTGTTTAGACAGACAAAATCAATTATAACCGAATAAATGAGACCTTTAAATCACTGGAAATGATTTCAGATGTTCCTCTTCAAAAACAAATTATATTTGCTAACAGAATCGAGCATTACAAGATAGTAATAGTATACTTTCGACTTCAGACAAAAAGATACCGAATTTCCATTAGTAATAGGATTTTTGTTTTTTTTTACTATTTTCCGTTTTTGTGTTTTATATTGATACTAGCAAGGGGTACCCGGCGTTGCTCGGGTGTTTTTCGGGGTATGTGAAAAACCCCCGAAAATGTGAAAAAAAAATAGGTGCCCGTGAAAAAAAACGAAGCCTTCACGACGCGCCGTTGGAAAATAGTAAAGTGTTAAAAAAAACAGGTGCGCGTTTTTATTGACTTGATGGCGATAGGTATTCAGCAGTCAGCATTTTGTGCTAGACAGTTTTGAATGAGGTGAATAAATCGGTTTGTTTGTTTTTAAAAACCCGCTCCCTGTTTATTAGGAGGAGCGAAATGAAAGCTACAGTCTGAGATGACGAAGTCGACATTGAACAAACATTACTTAGCTCTCTTGAGACAACTGCCTTTCGGCCTGTGATTAGAGTCGAGTTTCGCTTTTTTTTTATACCGAAAACCGAATGTAACGCGTGCCGATGCAGGCAATGTCGAATAATTAACGTTTGAAAGTGAATAAAACTAAATAGACAGGCGAGCTCCGTGGATATTACAATTTATAGATGATATAAACAGTTTTAAGAAGTTGTGAACCGAGCAAGCGCTTCTCTGAAAGAATCCTTTTGTGGACATCGAGGAAAAGCGTACATACATACACACATACATTTTCGCTTTTATATATATAGATTAAATATTTTGTCCAATGATTTTCAATTTCAGACGGTTGCAATTTTGCTTGTGACACCTGCCAGGAGAAGCTCTTCATCAACTGATTATTTAATAAATACAAATGAAAGACCACTGTAAATTGCCCCAAGTGCTCCTGTTACATCTACTTTTGTAATTTAAAAAAATATGCGCAATGAAGTCTTGATGTGACAGAAATCTGAATCATCGACCAACACAAATTCCTAAGAATAATATTCACAAAAAAATCAAAACTTAATCTGATGTCCTGGTAATACCTACGATCAACTCTTTGATTGTATACCTCAAAGATTCAAGTAAAAGTCCTAGTACTGAGAAATGCTATGAGAAAGAGAGATAAGTGGAATATGTTTCGATGCCCTCCCCTCCCCTACTACACTTTCTTTTCTATAAAACCAATTACATATATATGTGTGTGTGTGCGTATATATATACATATATATATATATATATATATATATATATTTATATATATATATATATACACTTTCTTTTCTATAAAACCAATTACATATATATGTGTGTGTGTGTGTGCGTGTATATATATATATATATATATATATATATATATATATATACACTTTCTTTTCTATTAAACCAATTGCATATATATGTGTGTGTGTGTGTGCGTATATATATATATATATATATATATATATATACACACACACTTTCTTTTCTATAAAACCAATTACATATATATATGTGTGTGTGTGCGTGTATATATATATATATATATATATATATATATATATATATATATATACTGTGTCAATCGCTTTATTGCAGATTAGCAAAATATCAATATTTCACTAAATATACGTCACAACAAAATGAAAACTATTTCACCAAATGACTCCTTTAAGGTTAGTTATTCGCAAAAATGTTATTCAAATTCATTCGATATTCATGACATCATGACATTTTATTATTTATGGAAGAATTTGCACTGTCCATCGCTTTATTACAGGTTTCTTAAAATGTTGTTTCAGGGGAAAAAAATGCAACGTCTTATCTTGCGAACTTTACTTTTTTATTAAATTTTCTGTCAAAGAATGATAAACAAAAGCATATCCTAGACACGGGCCACATATAAATGAATTATTCATCGACATATCCCTCATTGTTTTAAATAACTTAAAACAACCTTTTGTCTACCGAGGAAGTCAATTCTTTGATCTTAAAAGGAGTTATGGTTATAGCAACGTCAACTATGTTCCTCGACAAGGCATCCTTTGAAATAAATTGCTCTCCTCCCTCATAAACTCCTCTTTTCACTATTGACCAGAGATATTGAATAGGGTTAAGGTCTGGACATAAGAGTTTTCCCAACGAATCTCATAGATTCAAGGAAGGATGCAGTCGCCCCAAGGAGAATGGAATGGTACATTGTCATGTATAAAAATCATCTGAAAGCGACAATGGTTGATCATCTGGTCATATCGACAAATGATTATCCGAAAAGGCCGTGTTGCTGGTATGCTTTATACTTTCTGGCACTCGGAATGGTCCAACCAACTTATCCCCAATGATTCCCGGCCAAAATATGATGCCTCCACCTCCTTGTTGGCGATGAACTCTGTAATGGGTCGGAGTTCCGTTCGGGTTTCAAACATTGGTCCATCTATCCGGACTGTCAAGAGTAGCATGGGTCTTATCCCTAAATAGAACATGTTGGAAATCCATTTTCATGTAATTCTGTGTCCAAGTCATTAATTTTTCCCTATGTTGTTTGCTCAATGGAAGCATTGGAAGAGGTTTGATGTTCCTTGCAATCTCATTCAACACATTGTATCGGGCATTTTGGAATGATTCCAGCTTTTGCAAAAATGAATGCACTGGTTCTGATTGTCTTTCGCTTGGCTTTCCTACAAATTTTCCGAATATCACGATCTAAAAGGTTTCATGCCCTTATTTTTCTGGATTTGGTGTTCGGGTTGTTCAAGAATGCATCCAAAGATTTTGGATTCCATTCCAGCTCCATAACTAAATTTTTGAGGGATGATCCTTATGCGAGTCTAGCAACTATCCTTTGCTTTTCGATAACCTTTATTCGCCTGAGTTTTTTTGGCATTGTAAGAGATCTGCAATAAAGAGAAGGACAGTAAAATTTCTTTGATAATAAATAAAATGGCATAACTTCGTGAATATAGCATGGATTTGAATAAAATTTTGGGAAATAACTACACTTAAAGCCACCCTTTGATGATACAATTTTCAGTTTTTGTGAGGTATATTTAGGGAAATATTGATATTTTACTAATCTGCAATAAAGCGATTTACACAGTTTATATATACATATATATATATATATATATATATATATATATATATATATATATATATATATATATATATGTGTGTGTGTGTGTGTATATATATATATATATATATATATATACATAATAGAATGATCTTGCTTTGCCTGTGTATCTATAGTTACAAAAGAAAATAACAGAACACTTCATAGACAAATCTGTCACACCATTTAAAACAATCCCTAAAGTTTTTCAATAAACTATGCATATATTCAATCTCCTTTTTAAAATTATCACATTTATTTTGAAAAAAAAAATGCTTCTTTCAAACATGTAGTTCCACAAAAAAGTAGCAAACAGTTTCACTCTCTATCTATTAATTCATCCCACTCCTTGCACTTCATACTTTTACTTCCTTAACAGGTATAATAGTCTTGAACCACCATTTATTATTCCATTTTTACACTCACACTAATTCTAATATAAAACGCTACATTTTCAAAATAAATAATAAATGCTCCCTTATATCTTTATGCATTTATATTTTGCTTATAATATTCCGGTTACTATTAATGCCATACACCACCCAAAATCACATTGACCAAAAATGATGTTTGTCTTCCCAATCTTCACGAAAAATCATGAAATAATAACTTCTTTTTTTATGCTTATGCACTTATGTTACTATTTTTATAAATAGTATTTTAAAGTTGAATTCAAGTTTTACCGTATCTTTTTTTTTTTTAAACTGTTAGGTGAAAGTACAGAATAATTACAAAACACCTTCCCCTCATCGTGTTTATTGACATAAGAGCAAAAATATCGCAACTTTTTCCCAAATTGCTGGGTCCAGCATTGAATAACTCGGAATCGTTTGATATCCGGTAACACAAAGCAACGAAATCTTCTCTCTCTTCCCTGCTCTTTATCTTTGTTCTCGTTCCCACTTCCACCTTTCTTTCACCCCCCCCACGCACACACTTTTTTCTTTTCAATCTATCTCCTCAGTCTACTCAAAAGAGATCTTTTTTTGATTCAGCAAAGCTTACCCTGCTGGAAATAAATATAACGGGAATATGCGAACGGAAATAACACTGTGCAGAAAGGCTCTGCAAATCACTTCCAGGAACAAATTATCTAGAGAAAATGTGGATTAAAGAAGCCATAATGGTCATTGTCACAAGGAGATGAATTGACAAAAACTATGCCATTATCAGAGGTTTTCAAATAAATAGAGTATTAATCTTGAGCTACAGTGTGGTCTGCAATGATAGATATCTGTCTTCACTTCACAGGCATGGCCCTGCTGAAGACTAGTATCAGCATTCTGTTTAAAGAGATTTTGCAACAGTGTCAGCACATTTCCAAACCATCTGAACTAGCATTCCCTCATTTTTCTCTAAATAGGTAAATTGAGATATTCTCATTGCAGACGTGGTAATTCATGACATACATTTTGGCTTCCATTACAGCGAATCTTCACTCCGTCTTTCTTTGTTGACGGCAAGCACTAGGAGTATCACAATAGTCTGGCAAATCTTCAACTTATGACATTCCCTGATCTTGAAGTCATAGATGATGTCAGTGGTGGTTTCCCCACTTGAGCCGTGTCACATTGATGAGTGCAGCAACTCAATGAGACATGGTTTCATCCCATACCTGAAATACATAAAACATCATCTCATGACCTTTACAATGAAGGGGTTAAATGTTTTACTGTTAGTCAGGTAGTCGGAGATATTCATATCAAGAGAGCACAAATAAGTTTGTAAGAGCACATTCGTTTGTAGTACTTGTAGACCAAGCACAGGCATGCAGCATTGTAGTGATGGGACAGAGGCTGGAGCTTATTAGATAGTGTGAGACCTATTAGATTAGAGACTCGTTTTGGATCCAGTCTAAGAGGGAAGAACTAGTGATTGGTGTATCAGATCATATGTGGAAACAATACTCCTGGGCGAATGGTGTTTTTTTAGACATATAGCATACTGGCAGGTGTGAAAAAATAAACTGAGCTAACCTCTTTGCAGCAGATTTGGCAGTATTTTTCATATATTTGTTTCAATTTATGTTACCTATGGATATAAAGGCGAGTAGTTTGAATGTTGAACTCTGGGGTATGACGACATGTGATAAACAACATAATACTCAGTTAGTCTACAAACACCAGCACTGTTAGACAGGACTCAAATACAGAACTAATAAGAATTTAAAAAACACAAAGTTTACAGTTGTCTCCCCTTGCCTTCACACTCTCGCTTACTTTGGTGAGAAGATACGGCTCAGAATGATACCACCAATGTTGTTTTTGATTCTAAAATTGTTTCTTTTTAGTCTAATAAATTATTTCCTCCCTCTTACTCCTCTCTTTCCCCCCCTCTCTCTCTCTCTTCCTATTCTCTTTCCTAATCTTTTATCTCTCTTTTTAGTCTCTTTCTCTCTCCCCCCTCTTTCCTTTTTCTTTTCCCCACTCTCTATTGTTTCGCTCTCTCTCTTCTCTCTTTTTTCCCTCCTGTTCCAGTTCCCTTTTTCTTCCCTCCCCCCCCATCTTAATAATCTACTTATTAGACCTCTATCTGAATCAGGCTACACATTAAATCATACGCGTTTCTATCTCTTTCTCGACTATCTCTCTCTCTCTCTCACACACACTTAACTCTTTCTTCTCTTCAGTTCCTTTTTTCCCTCTCTTCACATTCTAGTTATCTTTCTCCTTATTATCTATTTTCCCCCCACCCTCTTTTCCCCCATTCTCTCTCTCTCTCTGTCCCTGTCTCTCTCTCTCTCTCACACTTAACTCTTTCTTCTCTTTCTTTTTTTTTTAACATAGGCATCACCACATTATCAAGGCCAAGAGGCCACTCAAGGATAAGGGTTAAAGAGTGTACAGTAGAAATTGGACAATATAGTAATCATTAGTAATGAAAATTTGGTAAATTTGATAACTTATATGGAACGGCTCATCAAGAACTTGTTTACGTTAGACTTGAAGACAACCATATTGTAGTCAGCCGGAAAGCAGGAAAACGGAAGACAATTCCACAGGCGTGCAGTTCTAAGAAAGAAGCTTTGTTCATGGAATCTACGTTTAGGTTTAGGCACAGATAAAGAGTGGGGGGAATTATTGATAGTGTTTACAGCTAGACGAGTGTTTCTTGTGAAAGTTTGGCGAGGGGGGACCATAGATTGAAGCTCAGTCGAACACCTTCCATGAAAATAACGATACATCGGAGACAAACTCGCAACATCTCTTCTGTGAGATAGAGGTTGCAAGGAAGAGAAAAGGACATCTCCTCCGAGGCTACGAAGTCTATTTTGAACTCTATCGAGGCAGGCCAAGTCCTTTCTAGCAGCTCCTGCCCAGATGTATTCCATCCTTGGACGTACCTGGCTCTTATATAGATAGAGAATAGCATCAGCAGTGAGATATCTACCGGATCGATAGAAAGATCCCACCATTTTTCCAGCGTCCTTGGCAACAGATTTGATGTACGTGTTCCATTTAAGATCAGGAGTAATGGTCAAGCCAAGAAGCTTGTCAAAACTTGAGGCCTCCTGAAGACGAGAGCCATTCATTTCAATTGATGCCAGATGTGGATCAGAATGTTGATGATGTAAAGAGAGAAGCTTGGTTTTAAATGCATTAAAAGTAACCAGCCACTCCTTACCCCATTGTACTACGTGCTCAAGATCAGAGGAGAGAGAATTGGAGAGAACTTGGTCGTTTACTGTGTTAGATGTGCTACCATAAATGGTAGTGTCGTCAGCATAGATGTCTACAAATGATGTAACTTCAGTTCCTTTTTTCCCTCTCTTCACATGTTAGTTATCTTTCTCCTTATTATCTATTTTTCCCCACACTCTTTTCCCCCATTCTCTCTCTCTCTCTGTGTGTCCCTGTCTCTCTCTCTCTCTCTCTCTCTCTCTCTCACACTTAACTCCTTCTTCTCTTCGGTTCCTTCTTTCCCTCTCTTTACATTCTAGTTATCTTTCTCCTTATTATCTATTTTTCCCCCACCCTCTTTTCCCCCATTCTCTCTCTCTCTGTCTCTCTCTCTCTGTCTCTCTCTCTCTCTCTCTCTCGCTCTCCCTCTTTCCTTCTCTCTTCAGTTCTGAGTATGATTTTAAAAGTGGTAAGGCGGGATATATGGAGTTGCCCCTTAATTACTATTACTTCCAGATCTACTTTGGCCTAAAGTGACAATAATTATTAGGATATCTGGTCCGAGTAGATCAGGAAGTCTGAGGATACTGGATTCCTCACTCAAAATACACCAACTATTGATGTTATTAGTTTTTATTCCTTTTGCTATGCAAAATTCAACCATGTTTTCCGAAGTCGAAAAAAAAAAAAAAAAAAAAAAATTTTTCTTCAAAAAAAAAAAATAAATAAATAAATAAAAAATAAATAATGATAAATAGTTAAAGATATAAATAAATTGAAGCACAAAAACTTTGGTGCTTATGCACTTATGTTACTATTTTAATAAATAGTATTTTAAAGTTGAATTCAAGTTTTACCGTATCTTTTTTTTTTATTATACTGTTAGGTGAAAGTACAGAATAATTACAAAATACCTTCCCCTCATCATGTTAAGAATGGCTTTCTAAATAATAAAGCAAAAATATCGCAACTTTTCCCCAAATTGCTGGGTCCAGCATTGAATAACTCGAAATCGTTTGATATCCGGTAACACAAAGCAACGAAATCTTCTCTCTCTTCCCTGCTCTTTATCTTTGTTCTCGTTCCCACTTCCACCTTTTTTTCACCCCCCCCCACGCACACACTTTTTTCTTCTCAATCTATCTCTCCAGTCTACTCAAAAGAGATCTCTTTTTGATTCAGCAAAGCTTACCCTGCTGGAAATAAATATGGCGGGAATATGCGAACGGAAATAACACTGTGCAGAAAGGCTCTGCAAATCACTTGCAGGAACAAATTATCTAGAGAAAATGTGGATTAAAGAAGCCATAATGGTCATTGTCACAAGGAGATGAATTGACAAAAACTATGCCATTATCAGAGGTTTTCAAATAGATAGAGCGCGTTCGCATAATAACACCAGTCTTTATTACCTGCTTCATCCCAAGCACGTACATAACTTCAAAAGACAATTCTCTGTTGATATCAAACGACCCTGATACATGTTTACCTTTCAAGGTTACTTTAGATTCACCACCAACGACCAATATTAAACATTATTTTTTCCTTTTTCCGTGACCTCTCTTTTACTCTTCCTCTACCAGATTAACCGTTGCATATCATACTTGACAAGAGTCAATATCATTTTATCATATTTCTATATGTGTTTTTATTATTTTTTGCTTTATCGCAACCATACACAGTATATAATATTATCTTCTTGGCTGGTTCTTGGATCCGAGGATCAGTAGGACGTTTGTCCTTGGGGGCATGCCATCTGGTGACTGAGCAGACGAATCCTCGACATGCACATTCTACGACACTCAGGGTATGGGAACCTCTGGGAATAAGAGACTTGATCAGATGACACTATCCTCCTTCTACGTTTGTCCTCTACGCCCATCTTCTGTTGATCTCAAATAACCGAAGTGCCTCGCTTTGACAAAACCCTTCAACTGTTCCTGTCTTTGGCCCTGCCTTCCCAGTCTTTCTCTGGGATGTTAACTGTGCACAGCTGTCACCTCAGCTGATCTTTGTAGCGCTTATGCAGACCACCTGTCTTGTTTGACCTGGCACAATTTGCCATAGACCACTACTCTGGGCAGTTTCGTGTCATCCATTCGAGACAGGTGTCCTGCCCAGCGAAACTGTCTGGTCAAAAGCATGGTGTCAATTCTATTGTTGGTGACATACAGGGTGGTCGCTAGAAAAGCGGGAAATTATCAAACAAAATTTATTTTTACAAAGAATAATTTTTGCCAAGTTTTTCAAAGACAAATGTTATATTATACTTATATTATATTATACAAATGTTATATTATACTCAAAATGTCGTCTGTGCACTTCACTGCAGCGTCAAACAACGATTTATTTTGGCAGCACTCAAACGGCACCAATCAAAAAATAGCAATCACGCATTTTATTCATGATCTAAGCTGACTTTCAAATTTCCCACTTTTCTAGCGACCACCCTATAGTTCTGCCACTTGATGCCCTTGATGAAACAGAAGCATTGTTGGTGAAAACGCTACAGAAGCTACACTACTTTTATATGTATACTAGCAAAGAGACCCGACCTTGGCCTTGATTGAGTAATGATCACCGAATGTTTAACTCTCCAATATTGAAATCAATGAAATCGCCTATTTTTCAATCAAATCAATTGATTGCTTGCTCTAGTTGAGGACCCATTGCAATGCACTGGAAGGAAGCTTTACACATCTCTTGCAGTGTCTACATTATATTGTACTCGACATTACACTGTAGAGAATTTATGAAATTATTTTTATATATAATGGCTTCAATTAAAGTTTAAAATGCAAAAGTCAAGTATCATGGTTCAGCTGTACTCTAAACAGAAACATTTATTTCAAACGTGACCGTTTCATATCAAAGAATCTACTGTTGATTTTATATGCCTGACCTTACTGTTTGTGCGGTGATAATAGTTTGAATATAAGTTTAAAATGAAAACGTCAAGCATCATGCTTCAACTGTGCTTTAAACAGAAACATTCATTTCAAACGCGCCGCAGCCACATAAAAGAAGCTACTGCTGATTTTATATGTCGGGCCTTTCGGACTTTGTGGTAATAAAACTTCTCAAATGCACTTATGATGTTGAGCTGTGTAGTGCTAACTTTGGTCATATTGGTTCCTTCTTTCATTGAATTATTTTGATTATCGATTATTGATACTTATCCAAGACATTCTGATGTAAAACCTATCTCAGAACATTGCCAGGCACTTAAAATACCTTCATATGAAATTCCATAAAAATCGATCCCAATTGTTTTCGAGTTCATAGGGAACGACACACAGAGAAAGTAGAGACAGAGATGGAGGTTATAAAGAATGTTAGAAAATTTTCAAAGAATTGCACAAACTTTTTTTGTTAACGATCTAACAGAAACTTATACGTAAAAAAAAAAAGTATTTCGTCTGCAACAAAAAGTTAGAGGAATAATGTGTTCAAATCTTCAAAGATCTGGTAAATAGAGTTCCACTTTAAAAAAAGAGGAAACAAAAATCGAATGGTATCGTAAGATCTTGAAATTAAATTAACATGATTGTTTCGGCTGAGCAGACCTTGTAACACAGAAAAGAAAATTAGTTCGTCTGATACATAAATATGCTTGGTTGCAAAAACAAAGATTAGGCGTCGCACCAAGATTGATTTTGGAGAAAAAAATCTAACACCTGCTTTGGCTGTGAGAGATGGTCGAGGTTTTATACAACTGTTAATTTTTTGATTCGTTTTGTTTTAAATCTTTTTTTTTTTTTTTTTTTTTTTATTCAATTTTCACCCCAAACAAGGCACAGTGCCACTTTGAAGCAGGGGGCTACTATTAGGGACTTAATTAGCGTAGAAAGATGTTTGTTAACATTACACTTGAACTTCTGCATATCATTGCAGTTGGGAAAGCAGAATCCCAGAAGGGAGTTCCAAAGACCCGCAGTTCTGGGGAAGAAACTATTGCAGTAAAAGGCTTTCTTGCACCTAGGGATCTCTACTGTAAAGGGGTGAGACTTAGTAGCTTGTCGGGTTTGTCGGGGGTAGTTACATCGGGGAGGTACAAGTGTTTGCAGTTCGTCAGAGCATTCACCATTAAAGTATTTGTAGAACAGGCAGAGGGATGCAACATCTCGTCGATTGGACAGAGGTTGAAGCCTAGATGACAGTTCAGGACCTATCAGATTGGCGACTATCTTTAGAACCCTGTCCAGGAGCGAGAGACAAGCAGCAGATGCACCAGCCCAGATGTGACAACAGTACTCCATACATGGGCGAATAGTTGCCTTATAGAGGTATAGGATACTGTCAGGCGTAAGTAGTTTTCTAGCACGGTAGAGGGAGCCAACCTTCCTTGCAGCAGCCTTGGCAATGCTCTCAATGTATCTATTCCAGTTCATATTCCCTGTAAACGTTAGGCCGAGGAGTTTAAAAGAAGTACTTTCAGGCAATGTGTTCTTGGCCATTGCTATTGGTGGTAGACAAGGTTTCTTGTAGTTATTGAAGGAAACAAGCTTAGTCTTAGCAGCATTGAATGAGACCAACCATTTTTGTCCCCATTCCACTATGGATTGGAGGTCATCCTCTAGTGTTTCTGCCATTTCCTTGGATATGTGTTCATTTGTTTTCCCCTCATATCTGTTATAGAGAGTGGTGTCATCGGCAAATATACCCATCTCCGAAACAATTTTATCAGGAAGGTCGTTTATGAATATCAGGAATAATAGAGGTCCAAGGATAGACCCCTGAGGTACTCCGCATTTATGTCATATTGTTTGGATGTACGTCCGTCGAGGACAACTTTGATTTTTCTCTTACTTAAGAAGGATTTAATTACATTATGAATTCTTCCAGTGATTCCATATGATCTAATTTTCCTTAGAAGACCATCGTGCCATACCCTGTCAAGGGCCACCGCTCTACCCTTCCCTGTTTTATCCAATGAACGGTATATACGTTCAGAAACTACAGTTAAGATATCTGCTGTTGAACGGGCTTGCCTGAATCCATATTGTTTGTCAGTCAGGAGTTTAGCAGCTGTTAGGTGCTGGACTAGGGCTTGATTAACTAAGGACTCAAATATTTTGGCGAAAAGCGGGAGGAGGCTAATGGGGCGATAATTTAGTGGGTCAGTTCTTTCACCAGAATTCTTGAAGACTGGTACCACAGAGGCGGTTTTCCAGCAGTCGGGAAAACAAGATTCGTTAAGGCATTTATTGTAAAGTTTGGACAGAACTGGAGCAACCTCGGCAGAGCATTTTTTTAATAGCACAGCCGGGATGAGATCTGGTCCACATGCTTTTGAGGTGTCTAGGTTTTTTATAATAGCATGTACCTGAGAAGGGGTGATTTTCAAATCGTCAAGTGTGGCGTCTGTTCGCAGAGGAAAATCAGGGAGTGAGTGGTGTACCGAGTTCAGTGTGGAGTTTGAGGCAAACCGACTGGCAAGAAGATTAGCCTTGTCAGTTGCCGTGCAAGCAACCTCATGATTGTTTGATAGTGAGGGAATAGTTGACTGTCCATTATTAACTACGCTGTTGTAGATTTTCCAAAAATCCCGCGTTCCTAATTTCTGTGCTTCGATGAGCTTTCTGGTGGTTTCAGAGTAATCTGTCTTAGCTGTCTCTATCACTCTCTTACAGTTATTTCTAGCTTCTATAAACTTCTGTTTATTTGAGCTGGACTTATGTCGGTTGAATCTGCGGAATGCATGCTGCCTTTGACAAATGGCAGCTGCACAAGCAGAAGTAAACCATTGGGGAGAGTGGGGCTTGCTATAGAATTTCCGTGTGGGAACATGTGCTTCAATAGCAGTTTTGAACCATTCAGTGGTCTCATTTGCACACTGTTCCGCTGGAAGAGTAAAGATATTTTGCCATGGGGCATCTCTGATGAGCTCCCTGATGGCTTCCCAATCAGCCTTTTTGTAATACCTCGTTGTTTTGAGTAGTGGGTCTTCAGTTTTAGGGCGAGAATTTAGGCTGATTTCTACCATTATCACAGCGTGATCAGCATTCCCGAGTGGGCTGTGTGCATTTGTTGTACAGTCATTGGGGACCGTTGTGAGAAAGAGATCTAGAAGTGAGGCATGTTGATCGTGCTGGTCTGGGAAACGTGTCGGAAATGTAACCAACTGAGATAGGGAATGGGATATAGAGAAGCTATGTGTTGCGCTACCAGCTACGTCTGTGTGATTAGAGAATCCTAGCCAGTTACTGTGGTGGACATTGAAGTCACCAAATACATGTATTTGTGCACTAGTATCGAGGTAGAGTGCTATATCTATGCTGTCTGAGACTTTGTTTATTAGGGTACAGTCTTGGTTTGAGGGAGAGCGGTAGAGAAAATACAAGTAGCTAATATTGTGTTGCATATTTAGTCTGAAGCACATAAAGGCCTGGCCCTCTGATTCTAGTTTTATTTCTCTAGTTAGGGGGAGGGTGTTTCGAATATAGACTCCAAGTCCATGCATATGTCTGTCCGAGTCCTTACGGTAGAGTGGAAGATAACCAGGCATGTTAAAGTGGTTAGAGGGAATGGAGGAGTGAAGGTTAGTTTCACTTAATGCTAAGATATCTGGGGTGTTTACAAGGAGAAATGACTCAACATCATCTAAGTTAGTTCTAAGCCCACGGATATTAGTAAATGCAAGCCTCAAGGGAGGAGGCAGGTTGGTTTTCTTTGAGTTTGGTCCTGGTTTAAACGTAACTTTTGCTTGAGCTGTCATTTCATTTTATTTTATTTAAAAGTTTCAGTTAGGGTGGGTGAGCGAGGCGGTGCTGGACAAGTAGTTGTGCAGAATACCAGACATGCAATACAAGTAGACCATCAGCTGTCCTCACCCACAGGATTGTGGCCCCAGGAAAGCCCACCGGAGATGAGTGCAGGGTCCCTTTCCATGCGCGACATGGCACTACAAACATCCCAATATTTTACAACTGTTGATGGAGCAGCCGCTCTAAGCGCTACCAAAGAGTTAGGGCTCCTGTACTATCAGTCGGAAACAGCATCTAATATGTTAACTTTTTTTTAATATATATTTAATATTTTTAATATGTTAACTTTTATATATATATATATATATATATATATATATATATATATATATATATATATATATATTTGCTCTTTTACACCCCAAGCAAAACATGATGCCACTTGGACGTATTTTTGAATTTAGGACGTTGAACAGCGAGATGTGTGTTCATATTACATTTAGTCTTCTGCAGGTTAGTACTGTCAGAGAAACAGGAAACAATGGAGGGAATTCAAAAGTCTAGCAAGACAAGGGAGAAACTATTAGGGTAGAAAGTTTTCCGGTATCTAGGGACCTCAACAGTGGCTGGATTGGAGTTTGCTACCTGTTGAATTAGTCGGCAGTGCTATGAGTTTATCAGAGTACATTCGATTAATGTACGTTTACAACAAGTACACAGATTTAAGACTGCATCTCGATAGTGTGGTGCCTTTCTTAAACCTTGTCTGAAAGCGATAGATGATGCACAAGCAAAGATTTGGCAGCAACACTCCATGCATGGGAGAATTGTGGCTTTATAAAGATGTAAGATACTCTTTGGTGTGAGTAATTTTCTAGTACAGTAGAGAGAGTGTACCTTATTTTCATCAGCCTTGGCAATGTCCTCAATTTATTTATTCTGATTCATGTTGCCTGTGAATATTAAACCGAGGAGTTTGAAGGCTGACTTTTAAATATGAATATGCATTTTCTTTTCATATTTTTCATATATTCATGTACTACTAAGACTCTAGATCTTGTTATCTTGCTTGTTCATTTGTCTCCATACGCAATGGATGACGTCATCATTTTAATCTAAAATAAGATGTTTGATGACGTCACAAAATAATGAGGTAGTGTATTAAACCAGTGGGGATAACCGGGCACTATGGATGATATATAGCTTTTTACTCGTATTCACCTCGAACAAGGCAAATTACGAATGAGATGCAAGAGCTAACGTGAATTACGAGCCGTGCCTACAAACACACTGTAAGGAGAGAGTAGAACAGCGAGATGTCTGTTCACAATACACGTAAATTTCTGCATGTTAGTACAATCGGGGAAGCAGGATACAGGAAAGGAATTTCAAAGTTTAGCAGTTTAAGAGAAAAAAACTTTCAGAATAGAAGGTTCAACGGCATCGGAGAACATCTACAGTGGAGGTGTGGGATTTTGGTGTTCGTCAGATTAATCGGGGGTATTTACGTCATGAGAGGTGGAGGACATTAATCCTATGAGTTTGTTGTAGCACATGCCATAAAAACAAGCACAAGGATGCAACACTGCAGTGATGGAACAGAGGTTTGAGCAGGTTGTTAGTGCAGCACGTGTTAAAAAAGTTGTCATTATTTACCCCCTCCCTTTTCTCTCTCTCTCTCTCTCTCTTCCTTTTCGCTCTCTTTCCCCTTATTTTTCCTCTCATCCTCTTTTCTTCCTTTCTTTCTTCTTTTTCCCCTTTTCTCTTTCTATATTTTCCACTCTCTCTTTTTTCCAGAGCAAGAGAGAGAGAGAGAGAGAGAGAGAGAGAGAGAGAGAGAGAGAGAGAGAATGGAAGGTATCCTTTATCTTTTGGGGTCACGTTGGTGTACTAAAAAAACTTCTAGATCTTTGGTGGGGTCAAGTATCTGAAAAGTTGTTTTCTCTGCAAAATAGATATTTTAATATAGCTAAATTTGATATGATTGGAGCCAGAAAGATAACTTCATTGAGTTTCTTGTTTGAAACAATTTTGAAGATATTATAAGGGATATATATACCTTATATCTCACTCCTAATGCAATTCTCTACCTATATAAAAGACAGGCACGGCCAACGATGGAGTACTGATGCTACACCTGGGCGGAAGCTGCTTATCCTGCCTTGACAGAGTTCAAAATAGACTTAATAGCTTAGTGGGGGATGCCCTTTTCTCTTCCTTGCAATCTCTTTCACACAGAAGAGACGTTGCGGGCCTGTCTCTACTTTATCGCTATTTTCATGGCAAGTGTTCATCACAGCTTCAATCTATGCCCCCCCCTCACCAAAATTTCACAAAAAACACTCGTCTAGCCAAAACCACTATCAATAATTTCCCATACTCTTTATCTGTGCCTAAACCTAAATGTTGATTCCACAAACAAAGCTTCTTTCTTAGAACTTCACGCCTGTGAAACGCTCTTCCGGTTTCCTGCTTTCCAAGTGACTATAATGTGGTTGTCCTCAAGTCCAATGCAAACAAGTTCTTAATGAACCGTTCCCCTAAGTAATCTAATTTACAAAATTCCCACTACTTATGTTTACTACGCTATAATCACATTGACTAATGTATACCCATTAACCCTTATCCTCGAATGGCCTCCGGGCCTTGATAAGTGGTGATTCCGGTACAAAAAAAATATATATATATTTGTGTGGAGTATTAAAGACCCTATCATATTATTATGCCATATTTGGACATAACAGATACAATATTTTTATCCTAGCATTAAAGTGTATTTTAGTTTGAGTTTCATATTCGACACAACAGCATCGTCAGATGAAACTTAAAAAAAATAATGTTTTTGGCATCTTTTAAAAAGTAAAGTGATAATATATGTAGAAACATTAAATTTATCTTAGTGTATTACTAATTAGATTTTGTGAGATTTTTTAAAAACGTTGATATTAAGTTATTGATTCAAGTAACAGATCTCTAAGTAAATAAAAATATGAATAAATGATATTTGGGGCCGAGATTCTGTATCTTTGCCAAAAAATGATGAATCTAAGAGAGACTCTAATTGTGTTTGACTCGAAATCATATTGATCTGCGTTCATTTAAAATTTCTCAATTTTTTTTCTTGGCTTTTGTTTCTGCCTTGAATTAATTCACTTGAATTGTTTGAACTGATTGTGTTTTACTGACATTTTTACGGCTCAGACGGTTTTTGCATTTAATGGAGACTTATGGTCGATTAGACAGCGTTGAGTTTGGGAATGGGATAAGGCCTTTATTTAATGTAACAATGAAAAAAGGTTATAAAAACAATCCAAGTTTCAAACTGATTTCCAACATCACCGTTTTATGTTAACTCATCTTTCTACTATCCGAATGTCAGTTCGTTTCCACATATGCTAATTAATTATTCACATATAGTCCCAACTATAAAAGTCCACACTAGTAAAGGGAAGCCCCTTTTACACTGGCAGGTTGACATGCATGACATGTCAAGTATCTAATTCTCTGGTAAGTGGTCCTCTTTATTGTCAAACGGTGGACATAAAACAATAGATTTGGCAGATTACACTTTTAGGGATTAAAACTGTTATGCCTGGTCATATCTGTTGTTAAGAGTTTAATAACAAACCAAAAACCACCAAAGAGCAAAGTATCATTTTTGCAGATTTATTTAACAACTTACAGATTAGATGGTAATGTAGTAGCCGTTCAATACGTTATTTTTATTAATGACTTTTTTTTTTAACATTTTCACCCCAAACAAGGCACTTTGCCACTTGTTATGTAAGAGGATAATCCGTGGGACCATGCCTAAAGGGACACTATGTTCCGAGTTGCACATCAAGGTATCCCTTTGCATTACATTTAAACTTCTACATATTAGTACAGGTGAAGAAGCAGGAAACATGGGGGAATTCCAAAATCTAACAGTTCAAAAGAAGTAACTGTTAGAGTAAAAAGTCTTTTGGCATCTTAGGACCTCAACATTGAAGTGGTGTAATATTGCTGCTTGTACAGTTAGTCGGGAGTATTTATGTCAAGGTAAAGGAAATAAAAGTGAAATGAGTTTGTCAGAGAACATCCATGAAAGTACTTGCAAAACAGGCACAGGGATGCAACATTATAGCGATGGGACAGAGGCTGAAACTTGGTAGACAGTGTGGGACTTACATTTTTTTTAATCCTTTGAGATGAGGCTTCATAATTTGTACATTCCTTCTTTTCTGCAGACTGTTATCCTCATCTTTATAATTGTTGTTGTTGTTGTTGTTGTTTAACCACGTTTCAGCCAACTCATCCACTGGCCTTTTTCAGGGGATTAACCATGACAGGAGAGTAATGTTGGGTCTTGTAATTTCTCCCCAGTAATTACTGCCTTCCATAGTTGTTGTCTTACGACATTTTGGCAAACTAATCCTCTGGCCTGTTTGTGCTATCTTCAAACAGTGCTTACCTGGAACCATAAAGACTCAGCATCGACTGTGGCCGGATCCAGATGAGTATTGTCTGAAAATAGCGGTTTCAATCCTACTCAAGCAGACTGGAGGATAAGTTGGCCAAAACGTTGTGAAACAACAACAACAACAAAACAACAACAACAACAACAATTATGAAGATGAGAATAACAGTCTGCAAAAAAGAGAATGAATGCAAAGTGGGACTAATAAGACACTTTTTTGAACCCTGTTTAAGAGGAAGATGTACATGACTAGTACATCAGTCCACATGTGGCAACAATACTCAATGCATTAATGAATGGTAACTTTGTAGAGATGCAGAATACTGTCAAGTGTGTGTAGTTTTCTAGCACAGTAGAGTGAGCCAACCTTTTTTTCAGCAGCCTTGGCAATGTCATCAATGTATTTGTTGCGACTTTCTCTGCTTTCTGTTATTTTATTCATACTAATTAGTTCTTCAAATCTGCAGATCAATCCCAACTCTAAAAATCCACAGTCATGAATTGAAGCCCTGCTTAGTCTAGCAGAGTTGCATGGGTGACAAACGAAGCATCTTATTTTCTTTTCAGTTGGCAAATGTTTATCTTTATTGTCACAGCGAAGACATAGAAAAAAAGTTATGGAACAGTGGTTTGCTAACCTACACTTTTGAGGCTTAAAACTGTTATACTTGATAATAACCGTTTTTCTTTTCAATTTAATAAGAAAACCTGACAAGCAGCAACGCCCCACCCCTACACATTAGAGATCCCCAGATGCAGGAAAACCTTCTACACTAATAGTTTCTTTCCCAGAATTCACTACCTGGTGCTGTTTCCCGACTGTACCAACAGAAGTTCAAGTGTAATGTAAACAGTCATCTAGCTGCTAAAATCCCCAAACAATAAGTCCCAGTTAGTATCCCCCTACATCAAAGTGACACTGTCCCTTTTTGGGTGAAAATGCAATAAAAAATGATCACATGGCGAAAGATAACCTTTAACAAATTTATTTAACAACTTACAGATTATATGGTAATGTTGAAACCAATCGATGCATTATGATTGAAATTCATGATGTGAGGCACTTTTGTTTATCTCCAAAAACTGTTATGGCTGAGGTTGTAAATTGCTGAGGCAGATAACTCTTCCTTCCTTGGTGCAAGTTAAATAACCTGATATTATTTCTATTTTACACCGTACCAAACAAAAGATCAGTTAAAATTGTTTAGATATTATTAAAATACAACAAGCAAAAAAAAAAAAAAAACACACACACAAAAAAAAACAGAACTTAAAACAGATTGATATGCCGTACGTGAAACAGGAAAATCAAATCTAATATATTTTTCTCTTTTCTCAATCAGACACGGAGTTAAGACTAAATGATGTATCTAAAAGCTAGCAATACTATGCTAAATGAGCTATGGAAGAAAAAGGAAGGAGTCGATGTTGTCATCATCTAACATATCTAAAGTGCAGTATCTGTTCTGCACTTCAATTTCTTGTCCTCTGTCAGTGATACAATTTTTATATTTGTTTCTTTTCTCTACATTAAAAAAAACGACCCTGGTGTCTAACTCTGTCCCATTGGGAGACATTGTAAATAGGAACATATCTTATGAGTCTGCAAATGGAATCCTTACTTTCTGCAACCATTGAATTCATAGTATTATTTGGACTACTGTTCTCATCCTATGTGTTATGTTCACAACTATCAGTCGCTGTAACCTCCGGCCTTCTTTAAGTGTATCTTGTCAAACACAACGTTTTGGCAGATTTAACCTCTGACCTTTTTTCAATTTGAACTCGTTATGAAATCCATGGGGGTATATTGTTCTTGTTTCAGCAGCCGAAACTCTTGAGTAATTCTTAATTACATTCTTAGTATCGCCTATACGGTGATTGAATCTTCGCCCTTGGGAAGGCTGTCATTTAGTACTCATTATTACTTAGCACTTTATATGTTGTGCTACGGGCCCATGTGTATTTAATAAAAATTATAAACCTTCATCTAAAAAAATACCCGAAAATTGAATTCTATTTGCTTGAGTTTACACATTTTTTTTCACCATAACAATGTAGATACTCATAAAACTTTTAGTACTAAACTGTTTTTGGCCGAAAAAAAGAGCATTGTCATACTGGAACGACCGCCCTATTCTACTCATTTTGTTCCATGCGACTTTTACTTTTTCCACAAGTTTAAAGAAATTATCAAGCAATAAAGAGCATCAGAAGATTATAACGAAACTGAGCCAAAAGTGAATTTTTTTTATCTTATTTTAAAAACTTTTGTATTTGTAAATATCATACATTCGCTAACAGATTTAGGCTAAACGTCTGATTAATCATTCATCAGTTATTTTAACATTTTTTTCTAAAATCTGTAGACGGTCGTCATTTTCGGAAGGAGTACATTAGCAGCCAAATCCCTTTGCTGTGGTTTCGCCTATATCACATAATGGACTCGTCTACATCACGATGGTTTTATGTATTTATTCTTAGTATTTTTTACACGTTTTATTTTTTTAATTTGATCTTTGCATCACTTATACGGTATTTATTTTAACTTATTCTCTCTCTCTCTTTCTTTCTCTATTTCTCTCTCTCTCTCTCTCTCTCTCTCTCTCTATATATATATATATATATATATATATATATATATATACTAGCTTGGGTACCCGGCATTGCCCGGGTGTTTTTAGATGTGTGTTGAGCAAAAAAAAAATTTGTAATAGGCCAGTAGGCTCGAACCTGTACTGCGAAGGAGGAAAGGAAAGTAAAAAAAATGTGACGCGTTAGCTGTTGCTTCCATCGCCAAATCGGAAATGACGTAAGTTTAAATTAAGGCTAAACAATCGAAAAGAGGCGATGCCGTTCGAAAATTTCAGCGAAAAAAGCGACCCCTCTCTGTAGAAAAATGCCCAGATGAGGGTTAAGGAATTAATATTTTTGGCCAATTTTTCGATATTTGTCGCTCGAAGGGTCGAGCTTTAAAATGATATCAATCTTGCGAAAATCTGTCGCCTCTATCGAAAGTTTTTGCAATACATACATACATACATACATACATACATATATTTAAACAGACAGGTGAGATTTATATTATAGGTTATCATGGCACAAACTTTTTTTCACACGACTTTGAGTATCAAATTTTCTTTCTAACTCATGTTATTTTCTGTGCAACCAGGAAAGTCCATGCATTTACAAATTCATAGCGAGAAACTGAGACACAGGTTGGGAGCTGATCAACCTGGTTTGGGTCAACCCATGGAGATGATATGATGTTTCGAATGGTTGAAACTACGAATGAACTGCAGAAAACATCACTGATGATGAGTCACAATTTCATCAGAATGGTCTATTTGTAAAAAAAAAAAAAAGTCCCTCAAACTCGATGAGGGTTATTCTGAAAGAGAGACTCGGTAGTTGGTTTATTGTTCATGACAACAGTCCTATTACTTTTGAGGCAGATCTCGTATATTTGTCATGGTCTTGGACACCACTACAATAATTAAATTATCCTTAAGGAGATTTTGATTGTTAAGTGCTTCAAGTAAACCTTTAATTACAGCCATTTATTCAGTAGGTGACACCTGGTTGATCATGTAATGGACGTTGAAATTGTGGATTACACTACAGTACTACCCAATTGTGAACACACACTCAGACAATCATTGGCTTCATATACGTGACATTTGCAGATTCATTTCGACACTTCTGATCTTCAAGGATTAAAATTATGAGCAGAAGCATAAAGAAATAAACAAAAATGTCGGAAATAGATATAAACAGGTATTACACTCTAATCGCTAAAAAGTAATGAGCTGATCTAATATATAAAGTAAAGCGAGTCTCGAACATTCTTGGTAATAGCTTTCTTCCTAAAAAACTAATGTTTAATTTTGGTTTGCCATTTTTTCCAGAACATTGGTCCATCTTAACAAATGGAACTGCATTTCGATTTAATTTTTTTCAAAAAATAATTTATCCACCCCAGAATATTTTTTAAACAAATAAATACTAAAATAATGACCTTGATAGCAGCTGCAGCTATATTAAATACGAGTTAGAAAAGCATTTCATCCAAGGCATGAAAAATGTTTAACAAAATGTTTTTACTATAGGCTTTAAAAATAAAGGTACAAGATTCAATTTAAATTTTATTTATCTTCAAAGTGCACGTGTATAAATTTTACAAAGTAAGATATAACCATTTAATTTAAATTGAATCAAAAAAATTAATTTGGATTTATTTTAATGTAATGTACATTCTATTGCACTTTTGAAAAAAACTAATTGAAAATTTTATATCTATATCATTAATTGCTAGATGAAAGATAATGTTTTTAAATTGCAACAAAATGTACATTACATAAAATAAATCATTTTTCTTTTATGGGAATGGCCCTGAGGGGGGGGGTCACAGTATGATATAGGTTCAGTTCCAGACAAACATCAAATCTTCCATATGGTAAGACATAAGATGTTATGCTTAAGATTATAGTTATACTTTCTCACTGCGGATTGGAAGGCGATATTGCCTCGGTTTATTTTGGTCAATTTAGCTTTATGGTATCCATTTTCGTGATTATGTTAGTGGCACTACCTGAGCCCCACGTGTGAACTGTGTGGATTTCGTCATTTTATTAACTATTTCTTGATTAGATGAATGCAGCATTCTTTTAATTATTAATCTTTACAACAATCACCTGCCAGTTTGTTGCATCAGCAATCCTCAGAATTTTACCACCAACTATTTCCAAACAACCATCATTAACTTAATAGACCTCAGCCTTCCGTTTTCTAATTAACATTTGCGTTGTTTTTGTTTGGCGATATTCTTAGCTTATGTCATCTATTATTATACTATAGCTGAAATAATTAGCGATTGCTTATCTAAAATGTTTTTCCGATATATTTAAATACCAAAAAAATACATGAGTACTCAGTTTTGGGATTGAGTTATGTTTTAAAATACTTTGGTTTTAATTGTTCTAATTAGCCGTAGTTTGCAATTAACTAAGCACATGCCTCCTCCCTTACTTTTTGTCTATCATTTTCACCCTTCTCAATGCACCAATCTCGACCCTCCTACTCTTATTCTATACGTCTCCCATAACTCTCGCTTCCATTAATCTCTTTCTTGTTGTCTATCGTTCTCTCCACCTCATTCTCTACCTTTTTCGTTCTCTCTCTCTCTCTTTTTCTCTCTCTCTATTTATTAACAAAAGTAATAAACAAAAGAAAGAATAAACAGGTTTGTATAGCCCATTATGAACAAAGGGGAATATCACCACAAGCAGTAATACTTTTCAACCCATAGTTGAAGAGGAAAAGAGAAGGGGATAGTGAACAGAAAGAAGATAATTTTTCTTTAAATTTAAAAAATATTTAACTGTCTCTGCTTTGTAGTTATTTTCATGGAAAGTGATCGTCTGAGCTCCAATCTATTGTCCTCCTCCCCAATCATTCACGAGAAACACTCGTCTAGTTGAAAACACTATCGATAATTTCTCCTACACTTTATCTGTGCCTAAAAATGAACATAGATTCCATGAACAAAGCTTCTTTCTTAAAACTGCAGCTTGTGGAACTCTCTTCGGTTTGGCTGCTTTTCAGCTGCTTATAATGTGGTCGTCTTCAAGTCCAATGTAAACAAGTTCTTGATGAGCCGTTCCCCTTAAGTAATCCAATTTACCAAATTTACATTTCTAACGATTACTATGATATTGTCTCTTTGACTACTGTACGCGCTTTTAGCCTTATCCCCGAGTGGCCTCTAAGCATTGATAAGTGGTGATTCATTTGTAAAAAAAAAAAAAAATAGTTTTGCGCACTCACGTTTTCCCGATTTTAATAAATAAACCCTAGTTCAATGGGTGACCCAACCAGTCACATTTTTATTTGTTCGTATCATATTAAATCTTCAATCACCAAATTTACATCACATCGATTTTACCCACTACTTAATTTTATGATTTATTAATATGTTATATATAGAGGAGAACGGCGTGTGTTATTGTTGGCATCTCTTTCTCATAAATCATGTTAATAAGAGTCTCCTGATTAATTTTTCTTGGGTGGATTGATATATTCATGGTGAGGATGTTAAGTATTTTTACTTTATTTAATTTACCCATGGATATGGATCGCCCTGAACTCAGTGTTGTTTCTGGTTAGCTCATCTCCATGGGTGGCATCAGGACTTTATATTACGTGCAGGAAACTTTGATGGCATAGCCACATCAAAAGAATGTTTATAAAATTCTTCGGTTAGTAGATGTAGAGAAGTTAATTTAGAAGGTTTTTTACACACGGAAGGTCAAAGGAAAGCATAGTAAGTAGTGATAAAGATGTGGAGAAAGAGGGATAATTGAAGTCTTGGCCAGAGATAAACTTGTATAAAAGTTAATTTCTAAAAGCGGTTTGGCATATATCAACATGAGAAATGCATGTTAAACTGATGATGATGATGATGATGATGATGATGATGATGATGATGATGATGAAATATAGATAAATAAATACGAGCAGAACTATTAAAAAAATATGCCGAAAAGAAATTAGAGTAGCAAATACGTTACCATTACAAATGAAACTTTTTACAAAGATTAACCTTTGCACATATCGAACGCAATTCCGAAGTTATACCAAACACTCTCTCTGTACATATATTGAAGTTTTAATACCATACTTTATACTTATTGTTGTTGTTGTTGTTGTTGTTGTTGTTATCAAGCATCATTCATTCATTTCCAATGAATCAGATGATTATTGTTGCCATTCGTCTCCCTGATATCTTTCTAGTTAGAATTCTTTATAGAAAAACATCGGGTATTTATTTGGGAGGTGCATGTGATGATTGTCATCATCCATAAATAAAAGTGTTTCTCTGTGACGACCTGGATTCGATCTTAGAACATCTAGGTTGTCAGCAACACAGTGTTTCGCAGAACACTCTATGGAGATCTGTATCAACGTTCTCGATGAAGACAAATCGTTCAATGATTTCATTTGAAGGTATGAAGATCTTATCATGATAGATTTCAAAGACTGGCATGATGGGAAACTGTTCGATTACTTCTACAAAAATTAGGAACTGCTGAACACAGCCGATTCGTAGACTAAATCCTACCTAAAAAAAACACCGATCTACAGTTCGTAGAAATAGGGAAGTTACAATCCAAACTTTTCAGTACCAATACGTCATTGTTCCACAAAATGTGGAAATTTTTTAACTTGGCTACGCGGTAAAACGAAGATTTTTACGTTCGTGTCGGTCGTAAATAAGTATTGTAACGCCTTTAGACTAGCACAATTGTCGGTAGACGATTTTAAATTACTCATTTTTGCTCAGGGACTAATGTCGATATAAAAAGCCGAAATTAGACGAAATCTCACTCTACAGAATTTTGCAGAGGATTTCTAAAGAATTTTAAGCGCAAGAAGCGATTCCTGAAGCGCAGAGAAATCTGGTGTAGCATATATTAGAAAAGTAAAGTATAAATTTTAAAAAAATATTATTCTGAAAAAGAAAAAAATCTGTCCAGACTCATTTCCACTATGCATCAACAAATTCCTCTTTTAAAAAATAATAAATAAAATGGCTACCCACATTTTTAAAACGAACCCTACAAAAAGAGAAGAAATTACCTCACGATCATACAACCGATGTCGTGAATTACATTGGAAAAATATGATCATTTTTAACAAAACTTGTCAAAATTGCGGCAAGCGTGATCTTACACAAGTTCGTGTTATAAAATTAGAAGAAAAGCAAAAAATAGAAGATCGAACGAAAAGTCAGATAAACATTTACGCAAGTATGTATTAGTAAACATATATAATAAAACAGTGAAGTTACAGCTAGACCTGGTTCGACCTTTCTATTATACATTTACATACATGGAAGAGACCTAACAAACTGACTTTGTAGAAAATACAAAGGTCAGCTCGCACTGTGACTGTCAATAAAATGAATTATTTTTACCAGTAAACTTGAATGGTACAACTAAGAAATTGAAAGCGATCGTAAAAAATGTCCTAGAATTTATTTGGAACAAAGTGGATGAACAATTTCAACATTCGGGATTTATGACGTAACACTTACCAGAAAATATCTAAGTTGTATAAAGTCTAAGAAATGAAAACATACCATACGGAATCCTTTTGAAATCAAGGTGTATATGAAAAAACAACAACAACTAAAGACTTATCAAATGAAGTACATACAGTACGTCAAGAAAGATGTTGTAAAAATATCGGATTTAATTCGAAACGACGTAAAAGCATTACAAAGAGGGAAGCAGTAAAACAAAGTTATTTCGTAAGGCAAACAAAAAGAGGTTGAAGCTGTAAGGAAAAAGCAAAAGCCAATATCAACCTGTTCCGCAAGTAGGATTAACAAATACAAAGCTGGTCTGACTATACCAGCTGCTAATATTTCAGCTTCTTTGTATAAATATAGAAATACCAAATTTACTGAATTTGGGCAATGAAATTTGGGTGCCATTCAAAACTAATGCCTCTAAGGGGCATCAGCTTCCAGTCTTACTGACTCTCTCGCTCTCCGAGTCTCCTTGGCTGTGACCATGTTTATGATTATCTCTAACTTCGAACCCTGTCTCAATATATTGAGAATCTCATTTCTTTATGACGTCAGAGGTGTGGTCAACGAATGTGACTTTATCACGTTTCAATTTACCCGTGCCCTTTGCACATGTATCTAAACACATCTAGAAATAAAAGAAATTCCTAAATTTTATTGTATCTCTTTTAACCTATTTTGTTAATTATTTCTAAAATTCGTATCGTCCATTCTTTTAATTGACATATTTAATATCCAGTTATTTCTAAAAGAATGAACAATCAACTGCCTTGTTTTGATGGCTGTTTTCCTTTGGATGCGGTATCGCCATTTTCACGTCATTTCCCAGCAACAGAAATACCCCTTCAATTGGTAATTTCTCAACCACTCCAACTTCGAGTGTTGTGGTCGCTCAATCAACTGTTAGCTGGATTGGGCATAATGGTATCTTTAGGGTGCCTCCTTCTACTGCTTTGATCACTACCTGTTTTCGTGATCTCCTTAGCTTGCCCCGTAGCAGTTTTTTCTTTAATATTAAGGATTGAGATAACCCGTATCTCTTAGCACAGTAACAGGTATTTGTTTATGTTTTTCGTTTTGGATGAGGCCTTTTCTCGTGAATCTGCATGAGAGTTCAGACAAAATCCTTTATGTGATCCACATAATCTTGTTCCGTCAATCAAGATACATGTAAAGAAGGTCAGAGATTACATCAGCCGAAAAATTGTGAAAATAACAATCAAGATTAGAACAGTAGTTCGAATAATACAAAGAATACAAATTAATGATCCTCATTTAAAAGATTCCGAAAAATAATATCGAACCCTGTTTAATTAATTCTTCTTTGCTTTTGGGCCAAATATATACAAAAATAATAATATAACATAACCACTTCAATTGTCTTCCCTAAAAAAAATTGTCTATGGATACGATTTTAGTTTTTAGAAAAATTCTGTAAACATTTTTGATACACAGAACACACACACACAAACACACACAAACACCCACATATATATAAATTGGAAGATTTAACTATATATATATATATATATATATATATATATATATATATATATATATATATATATATATATACGTTTTATTTTTTATTACCGTATCTTTCTGTTAAGTTACATTATTGTTTTATCTACCCGGCCATTTTTTGGCCGTTTCTACTATATATATATATATATATATATATATATATATATATATACATCGATAGATCGATAGATACATACATACATACATATATACATACATACATACATACATACATACATACATACATAGATAAGGATAAGATCAGATTAGATTATTTTCTTTAAGATTACACTCATCTTGTATATATATATATATATATATATATATATATATATATATATATATATATATATATATATAAATTGGAGGATTTAACACATCTCATTGTTCGGATATATATATATATATATATATATATATATATATATATATATATATATATATATATATATATATATATATGTACATACATAGATAGATTGGTAGATAGATAGATAGATACATACATACATATATACATACATACATACATAGATAAGGATAAGATCAGATTAGATTATTTTCTTTAACATTACAAGATATGTCAGATCATTTGCACATGTCTTAACCCTCATACAAAATTATTCTTTCATTGCTTTTTATGCTGTTGCAAAAGTAAAAACAAAACATTAAATTGCGATTTTACTCACCAGATCGATGAAGTAATTAAGTCTGAAACATTCAGAACACGTTTTGTCTTCTTTGGCGAAATCAATCAAGCAAACATCAATCAAAAATCAATTAGACAAATTGATGAAATAAGAAAATAAAAATGCATGTTCATTTTGACCATATATTGTGACAGACTAACAGACAGATAGAAATGCCTTTTATATATATTTAATGGATGCACCTTTTTTTTTCAAAATTAAGCTTGTCAGACTACCGTAAAAGCTATTTCAAACTTAATCTTCCTAGACCAGCGAAAGATTACTTCATGCTTAAGTGTAGCAGAACAAATTTATGCTATTCCAAACTTAAACGTGACAGACTAAAAATACTATTTATAACTGAATGACAGCCCCAAAAATACATTTTAAAATAAGAACCTAATAGACAAAAGAAAATCGAACTTTATCGTTGCAGATCAAAGAAAATATTATAAAGCATGATAGACTAAAAAAAATATATATTAAACTTAAGCATGACGGACTAAAAACTTTTTTGAAACTTAAGCATGACAGACTAAAATACTATTTATAACTCAAGCATGACATACCAAGAATACTATTTAAAACTTAAGCATGACAGACTAAAATAATATTTAAAATTAAAGCATAACAGACAACTGGAAAAGTTATTTCAAACTTAAGCTTGAAAAATAACGAAAAATAATTGCTTCAAACTTAAGTATGACAGACCCAAAAAATTTTTATTTAAAATTCAATTATGACAAACATCTGGAAATGTAAATTCAGACAAAAATAAAATGCTATTTCAAACTAAAAAAATGACAGACCAAAGAAAATAGTGTTTCTGATTTTTTTAGATGAAGTTGACAAGTTGTATTGTTTGTATCATGGACGGAAGTCTGTGGAAACAGCTCCCAGACCTGGTCGCCCCCACTTCTGCCATTGATGAGGCGTCTGTCTGTCAAATTGAGGCTGCCATTTTGGAAGATCGGCGCATTACTGTTCGCCAAATAGCCCAAGATGTCAAGATTAGTACAGGGTCTGTGGAAACTATCATTCATGACCATTTGCATATGCATAAGGATCCTGCCAGATGGATTCCCAGGTTGCTCACACCATTCCAGAAGCGAGAACGCGTTGAGTGCTCGAGGATGAATTTGGAGATGTGCAAAGAAGATGAGTCAAAGTTTTTCAAAAGACTGATTACACAGGATGAAACCTGGATCCATCACTATGATCCAGAGACCAAAGCCCAGCCAATGCAGTGGAAGCACTTGGACTCACCACCTTCAAAGAAGGCAAGGGTGCAGCCCTCTGTTGGCAAGGTCATGCTCACAGTCTTCTGGGACCAGGACGGAGTAGTGATGACAGATTTCCTGGCAAAGGGTACCACAATTACAGGAACTTATTATGCTTCACTTTTGAGGAAATTAAAGGAAGCTATGAAAATCAAGAGGCGGGGCAAGATCAGCAAAGGTACCCTCCTCCTGCAGGACAACGCTCCGGTCCACAACTCGCATGTTGCCAGATCAGAAGCACGGGCGTGTGGTTATGAAATCCTCCCCCATCCTCCCTACTCTCCTGACCTTGCACCATCTGACTTTCACCTCTTCCCAGCCATGAAGTTGTTTTTGAAAGGAAAGCGTTTCCCAGATGATGCAGCCTTGATTTCTGAAGTCACATCTTTGTTGGAGGACCAACCTGGGGTGTTCTACAAAAACGGTCTCCAGAGCTGCATCAAACTGTGGGAGAAATGCATAACTCTGGGTGCTTCCTATGTAGAGAGAGACTAATAACTGTGCCAAGTTTCGTTGCTCTACTCCAATGGGAAGTGGGCCAGGGCATTAATTATTGCACGCCCCTTGCAAATGTTAAATGTAGACATATTAAATGTTGAATGTTAAATGTAATGAAGAAGAATTTGAAATGTGTTTGAAGTTTCATGTACAATTATTCCTTATTAGATAAGAGACTACTTAACTTGAAAAACGACTTAAAATTGAATTTACTTGTTTCTGAGCAATCGTTGATACGGTTGTCAGACTCATTTCAAAAGATCGAGCAATCGATGAACTTTTCATCTTTTTCTTGACTTTTTATTATAGCAAGTCTACCAACCATCATTAAAGCATGGCACTTAGCACATGCGCTAGGAATTTTCTTCAAAGAATTTGTGGCAAAATGTAAAGTCACAAATGAATGAGAACTTGAGGCTTTCTCTCCGCACCAAAGTCAACAGAGTCTATGCCATTCTTCTCTGTTTACTGGGGTATGGTAGAATGAATGATTTTTCTGAGAAAGGGAGAAGAAAAAGCTATGTTCTAGGTTGAAAGTATTTTTGCGTGAGCCGTCAGCTGAGATGTCGGAATTCTTTTTGTTTCTATTTCTATCCTTGTAGTCATGTCAGTAATAAAGGTGTTGGAGGTAAACGTTTTACTTGGCTTACGTTATCTGCCTGATAGTCAGGAACCCGAATCTGTGATTAACCACTAAGAAAGCCGTCCTATCAGCAGGTGCAAAGTACTGGGGTTTCTGTAGCTATTTGGTGAATGGATTCTGGACCATGCAGTAACTGGTGGTGGGGCTTTTCGATGCCATATTAGAGGGTAATTACCTTTACCTTATCAGGGTCTACAAAAAAAAAATTATTGGCTTTTTTTTCCCCCTTACTTTCCCTCTCTGTACTACTCTAACTAAGTCTGTCGACCTATTTCACATATCCCAAAACTCCATCATGAAAAGTCTCCAGAAAAAATACAAGATTAAAACCAGAACTCCAACTTCCCACTACCATGTCTCCTTCTTCAACATCCGGAGTCTGTTCGAACCTTCCAGAGGTTGAAATCCAATTACAGGAGACCAAACCAGACCTATTCTTCCTAAGAAAAACTAGCATTGGACTGATTCTTTCTCTATATCAGTTTGTAATTAAAGAATTTTCTAATTTAATATCCAAATCTGATCCCCAATATCGACATGGGCATGGAATATATGCTTACATTAGAGATAACTTTCCATGTGGTAGGAACATCTCCATAGAAGATCCTAAATTGCCCTATATGTGCTTTCGGATATCACTTGCTCACACTGCTGCATTTATATTTTCCCCTATCACCCCCACAACAGTGGAGTTACTATCTTTAAGAGCATACCTGAGAAAACTGACCATATCCTGTTTGCTCATCCTTCGGCTAACATTCACGTCTGTGGAGACTTCAGTGTTCACAGTGTGGAATGGTTAGCCCATTCAAACAAGACTGAGATAGCTTCTGTAAATTTATATCAGATCTACCTCTGCCTTCCATGTTAAAAAAGAACGTGTCCACACTCATCTCCTGCTTTTCTGTTAGCCATCATTCAATCTTTAGCTTTTCACATTACATGGCTTGATACCTTGTCTCGAGTGACTCCCATAACAAAAAAATATTCAGGAGACCTTAACTTGAAATTGTTTATTCTGAGATTTATATTCTAACCATAGACTACACTTCCAGACATTGTGTGATGCTGCTTTTTTATATTTGCATTTTTACAAAAAGAAACAAAAAGGTCAACAGCAAAAAGACGCTTTTTAATTCATCAATAATGTATAACAGCTCTATATTAGCGAATTATTATTATTGAGCTTTTATTTATTTGCAGATTTGGAATAGTCGCTCTGATAAAACTAAAGTGAATTATTCGGAAGAGATTTGTACTTATATTAATCTAATTTATAAAACTCACTATGTCTGTCTGTCTGTCTGTCTGTCTGTCTGTCTCCATATTTTCAAACTCCATCTTTTCCGAAACTATTTTTGCAATAAACTTGTGATTTTGAATTATTTTAAAGATGGTTTTTGTAAAATATGTTCTTATTCTTTTATATAAACAAAAACTATTAATGAATCAGTTTGAAAGGAAATGTAAAACGGGATGGTTTCTCCTTGGTTTTAATTCTAAATATATTTAATAAAACAGCCTATAATGATATTTTATTAATCTAATATATAAAAGGCACTATCTCTGTCTGTCTGCCTGTCTGTCTCCATATATTCAAGCTCTATCTCTTCCAAAAGTAAAAGTCGCAAAGCAGTGCTAGGGACCCTCAAATGATTTTATTTTTTATGGACCGTTCCTTTATGTGTCTTTAGTCGATTAAAATAGTTTTTAAGGAGTCAAAAAGGGGTCAAAACTGAAAAAATCGCTATACATTTTGTACATCATCTTAGTTTATTTTTAATCAGTTCATATGCGTGTCACATTGGTAAAGTGATAACGTCACCAGCTTTGAATGCAACAGTTTTGCTTTTGGTATGGATTCTAGCTGATAGCATGCAAATACTTGTTTTTTTACTTTTGAAATCACAACACTATAATAATATATACAAAATCTGGACGAATTAAAATATCATATTTAAACGGATTTATGACTGGGCAAAGCTGGGCGCCCCCTCCCCACTAGTTACTTATATATGCTCTTGAAAGTTTTCCAATCTTTAAGACTATATGAAAAAGAGATTTAGTCCCAAGTTCTTCATTGGAAAACTCCTTTGCTTGTGAGCCAGTTCATCTCTTGCAATCATTGTATTACAGGGTGGAAATTAAATAAATTTGTCGCTTTAAAGAAAAACACTACAGATTTATTTTAAAACTGTTTTTGAAAAAATCAATTCAGATACCTTGATTATGTAGTAGAGCTTACATTTATTTAATATAGCCGCTTTCAGCCTCAATCACCACTTCGATACAGGTTCAGAACTGGGAGCATGCTTTTTCCAGTGGGAGCTTGGCGAATACTTGGTAGATGGTGGCGATCAGGCTGACTTTAGTTTTGTGGGATGTCATGTTGGTGATGCTCTCGATGTATGACCAAACGAAGTAATCCAGTAGGTTGAGGTCGGGGGAGTGAAGGGTATAAAATCGTATTCCTTCTGAAGACAAGCCTGCATCTCTTGGGACTTGTGGGCCAGCTGCCACACCCAGGATTTGCCAGCAACCATTTGATATCACCAGGGGATCTACACACTTTTAGCACATCTAGGTACACTTTGGTGTTGACTTTCAAGCCGACTTTGAAGATGTGAGGTGGCATAAGGTAGCCCTCACTTGAAACCACACCAAAACCATAACCATGGCCAGAAATTTGTCAAGCTGTGCCCTCATATGTTGAGCCATCTGGATTTGCATTTTGAGGGTGTTAGCACTGGTCCTGCTGTCATAACTTGGATCGGTAGAGAGCATGAGTTGTATAGTGGTGCATCGCTCGTTGAACATTGTGTCACTTTCAGACATGATAGAAGGCTCCTATCGCTCTTAGGATTGAGACACACCTTGCCAACTAGTAGATGGTTTGCAACAAAAAGAGAAAACCAGTTTTCATAAAATGGAAATGGAATCATGTCTTTTTCTAAGGGGATAACTTTACTGCTCCACCCTGTAGTTTGCTTCCAAAAGTTTTTGTATCATTGTAGAAATCACTATTTGGTTACCAAAAAAAAAAAAAGATTAAAAAACACAACAGTATTTTATGGCATCGTTTCCCAGCAGTGTTGATCAAACACCACCTCTCTAAAAAAAAAAAAAAAAGAAGTACAAAACCTTTACGGATATAAGATCTAGTTTTTTTGCTCAGAATTTTTTTTTTTTTTTTTTACTAAATTAATTAAACAGCTATTTGTCTCTGACTCCTGGACAGATTACAAAGAGAGTCGCCAACCTAATAGGTCCCGAACTGTCAGTTAAGCTTCAATCTCTGTTTCATCGACGAAAAGTTGCATCCTTCTGCCTGGTTTACAAGTATGTTAATGGTAGGTGCTCCGACGACCTACAAGCTCTTGTACCCCCTTGACATAAATACTCCTGACAAACCCGACAAGCAGCAAAATTCCACCCCTACACAGTAGAGGTCCCATATACCAAAAAGCCTTCTACTAGAGCTGCTAAACTTTGGAATTCCCTGTCGGTTCTTGTTTTCCTGACTATACTGACATACTGAAGTTCAAGTATAATGTAAACAGGCATCTTGTTGTTCAACTCCCTACATAGTATTCTTTCATATTATATCTTAAATAGTAGCCCCCTACATCAAAGTAACAATGTACATTGTTTGAGGTCAAAAAGTAAAATAAATAGGATAATAATTGTAAAGTATAAATCTAAGAGTGTATAAAAAAAAATATGCACGTATGCTTAAGTTTAATCTCCCAAAAGCAAAGTAGGCGTAAATAATGCAGCAAGTTAAAAACATCAATAATACCCTGGCTTAACATTTGCAAACAATATGAATTTAAAAAAAACATACATTGATCACAATAACAAGGTTGTTGCAAAAAAGATTGGCTCCCTGTGCCAGAAAATTACTCAAACCAGAGAGTATTCTATATCTAATTATAATATATAATTGTGGCTTTGTAAACAAAACCACAATTTCCGAATGCATGGAGTATTGTTACCACATCTGTGATGGTGCATCCTTCATAAGTTTTTCATTCTTAGGCAGAGTCCAAAAAAGAGTGTAAAATCTAGTAGGTGTTGCACGATCGGCCAAGCTCTAACCTCTGTCCCATCGCCTCAATGTTGCATCCCTGTACAGGTTTTACAAGTATGGAATGTGCTCTGAAGAACTCCAAACAATTGTGCCCCTTAACATGCAACTAACCTGGCAAACAGTAAAGTCTGACCCTTTCACAGTTGAGATCTGTAAATGCAGGAAAGCCTTCCACTCTAACAGTTTCTTCTATCGGGCTACTAGATTTTGGAATTTATTCGATGTTTCCTGCTTCTCTTACTGTACTGCTCTGCAGAAGTTTAAATGTAATGTGCCAAATGATCTCGCTGCTCTACTTCCCCACAGATCCCAAATAGCAGAGCTTTACATCACAGTGGTAATATGTCTTGCTTGGCGTGAAAAGGATTAAAAACAAATACCAAAAAACGAGGAAAAAGAAATTCTACCTTCTATTCCCAAAAAAGGAAACACACGTTCGTTTACCAAGCTAAAAAACGAAATAATAATCTCAAATAATAATATATAAAAGTGAGAATATGTGCGTGCGTGCGTGCGTGCGTGTGTGCGTGTGTGTGTGTGTGTGTGTGTGTGTGTGTGTGCGTGATGATAATTCTCAACCAATATAATCAATAAATTTTTTATCTGTAGACTTGGAATGTGGTATGTACAGTCTTCAGACATGTGGAAAACATTTTAATCGGTTTTCATCCGAAAAAAGGGTTGCTAAGGAGTCAAAGTTGAAAAATTGGTTATCATATTTGACTCGCCGTCTTTAGGTTTTGGTTTCGATTTCAGTTCGAGTATTTTTTTTTTTTTCCTACAAGAAGTGAACTGTTTAGAAAAAACATAATACTGCCAGGCACAAGTCTCAGTTTCTGTATGAATTAAAACATAATATTTATGTGTATTTTACGACCAGGCAACGCCGGGCAGCCTGCTAGTTAATAATAAAAAACAAAAACAAGAACTTTTATTCACAAGAGAATTTTTTGATTGCTGAGTCAGTCAGGTTAGAAATACAATTAGCATAGTTCTGTGAGTTGGTAGAAATGTGATAGAACGAACAAACGTTAGCCGCCAGTCTGGTCTTTGGAAATGTACCAAGAGTCACGCTAGCAATTAAAACAGTTATAAGTTGTAAATGAGAAAATAGATAATGTCATGAATAGTTGAGAATGTGTTACCATTTAGCAAACATTAGAGTGTTAAAAGGGTATATATGTTTCTTTAATCTAAATATTTTAGTTTGGCAATTTTAGCCAAACCATACAAATATAATAGTCATCTTTCACTGCTCAACTGAGAACAAATTTAATGAAGGATGTGGTGTCTTCTTTTCACACTTTGAGCATTCTACAAACACAAGAACATTCAAGTTCCAAACAGCTTTCACACTTTTATATATATACTAGCAGTTTAGCACAAGAACATAGGAGTAGCGAAACTCTCGACGGAGCCTTCCTTTCTGGGACAATTGCTTCTGACATATCAAAGGCCTTTGATAAGGTATGGCATAAAGGTCTACTTCACACGATCTCCAGCTATGGTATAGCTGGAAATGTCTTCTCAATTATTAAATCATTTCTCTCTGATAGGTTCATAAGAGTAGTGGTTGATTGGCAGAAATCAGAAGCTCACAGTATGAATGCTGGAGTCCCTCAGGGGTCCATCCTGGGTCCAACTCTCTTACTGATCAACATTAATGATCTCCCAAATCACATCCTTAGATCATTCGTAGACATTTTTGCTGATGACACTACAATCTATGGTAGCACATCAAAGGCCGTAAACGACGTTCTCTCTGATTCTCTCTCCTCTGATCTTGAGCATGAGGTACAATGGGGGAATAAATGGCTGGTTACTTTTAATGCATCTAAAACCAAGCTTCTATCTTTGCGTAATCAACATTCCGATCCCCATCTGGCATCAATTGAAATGAATGGCTCTCGTCTTGGGGAGGCTCGATGTTTTGACAAGCTTTTGGGCTTGACCTTTACTTCTGATCTAAAATGGAATAAGTACATGAAATCCATTGCCAAATAACTGGTAAAATGGTGGGATTCTTTTAGTTTTCTTTTATCAAATGTTTAGAGCAGAAATTGTCTGAGTGATTTGGTAGAGACCGCAGAGGTCAAATTTAAAAGAAAATTTGATCCCTATTATGACCCCTTAAAATTTATTGTTTTGGGCTCAAATAAAGTTATTAAGTTAGATCCATGTCCAAGGAACCTATATCTAAAATTTCAAGTGTAAAAACCCAAAATTGTCGGAGTAGTTTTGTAGAGTTCTCAAAGGTCAAATCGGTTAACTTTGACCCCTAAACAGCGAAATTTCTGGCCAAAAACCGATCAACAAGATTTTTCCAAATCTCAGTACTCTTTATATGAAATTTCGAGTCTGTAGACTGAAAATTGACAGATTTATTACGTAGGGAAATGTACATACACAGACACACAGACAATCACACAGACACGTTCACTTTTATATATATACTAGCATGCGTGCCCGGCGTTG
Source organism: Euprymna scolopes (assembly GCF_053919585.1). NCBI lineage: Eukaryota > Metazoa > Mollusca > Cephalopoda > Sepiida > Sepiolidae > Euprymna > Euprymna scolopes. The sequence goes on along the minus strand of NC_136494.1, from coordinate 33,313,224 downwards.
CCCGGGTGTTTAGAAGTGTATGCTTAGCAAAAAAACAAAAAAAAAAAAGAAGAAAACGGTCAATTTTTTAAATTTTGACTCCTATTATGACCCCTTAACATTTATTGATTTGGGCTCAAATAAAGTTATTAAGTTAGATCCATGTCCAAGGAACCTATATCTAAAAGTTCACGTGTTTTGACCCAAAATTGTCAGAGAAGTTGGGTAGAGTTCTTAAAGGTCAAATCCGTTAACTTTGACCCCTTAATAGCCAAATTTATGGCCGAAAACCGATCACCAAGATTCTCCCAAATCTCAGTATCCTGTATATCAAATTTCGAGTCTATAGACTAAAAATTGACAGAGTTATTGCGTAGGGAAATGTACACAGACACACAGACAGACAGGCAGAAAGGCACACAGACACGTTCACTTTTATAGATACATAGATAGATAAACTAGACTACCCGTGACCCGTTTGGTCAGTATGTTATATCAGCTATGGAATTAATGTATGAACGTGAGACTTGTGACTTAAAGAAAATAGTTTTTTTGACATAACAGAAACATTTCTATGAAAGTATATTAAAATGAAAAAAGAATATAGATAGATTTCTATGAATCGTTCTGTTTATTATAATTGATTATTTTTGAAAAAAAAAACAATACAGTTACTGAATTATAAGTGGTTGGTCATACTTATAGCTAAACGTACACTGAACAGATACCATAATATTTATTATGGTTAAATTCAAGTTGTAAAAAAAAAAGCAGATCTATCAAATCGTTCATTTCTGTATTATGTTTAAGTTATTTTAAACCCCCCCTCTTCCCATGTTAAATAATAATTTCGAAATAATAACGTTAATATTTCAGTGCGTATATCAAAATCTGCAAAAGAAGCGATTTGTGTTTATTTGTTTACGTTGTTATGGTTTAAAGTTTATGCGTGCATGCGCAACCGGATGTCGTAGACCGGAAAGTGGGTTACATACATCGTTACAAGGTCATTTGAGTTTTATAATTATATTTATATATATATATATATATATATATATATATATATATATATATATATATATATATAGAGAGAGAGAGAGAGAGAGAGAGAGAGAGAGAATGTAAGAAGAAGAAAAATCATGATTCTTCCGCCATCTAAAAACACCTGATGAGGATATTTCATTCTTTGTTGGGACTCATCGAGTGTTTTGTTTTGTTTTCTGTTTCTACTTATATTTCTTTTAAAGTGCTTGACTTGAATGGGCTTAATAATTATTTTTAATAAATGAATATTTCAATATTCAGAGGCATATGTTTCATGTTCACCAATAATCTGATATTAAATTACTGATATTAAACCTTATATCTAGAATTTTGATTCAAATTCTGATCCAAATTCATTAGATGATTTTGATTCTAGAATATGTCTAAAAAGTAAAGCTTACGCTTAAATGATTTGAGAAGAAAGTGAAATTCAGGGAATTTTGTTTGATTGATATCTAATATATTATACATCAATAAAATCAATAGAAATAAAATCAATAGAAATAAAATCAATAGAAATAAAATCAATAGAAATAAAATCAATAGAAATAAAACTAATAAAAATAATATCAATCGAAATACTAAATATTAGAACTTTCAAATTGGCGACTGCACTCATATTATACCATTAATATACTCTGGAAATTACTACTTTATTATAACTAAAACTGAATTAAACTACATATAGCTCACACTATTAGCCCTTATGCCTAAAAGCATTGTTTAAAGCAAAATCGATAATAAGAGGGTTCAAGACCTTTGTGAAAATTCAGATAGTTATTAGACACCAATTAATAAATATTGCTCAGATGATTTTTTTTTGTATTTTGAATGGATATAAAAATCCAAATATTTCAGATTTGCATTAAATAATTTGGTCCATAATCGTTGGAAACCCATTAAGCAAGATTCTCTGAATTTCAATTTCTTTTGAAAACTCTTCAGCTTAAGTATTAAATTTTAGACATTTTCTGTAAAGAGGCACTTACATTTTCCCCAAAAGATGGGATCTCCTCAGGGTGCTAAAAATTCTTTCCTCTAAAAAGAATGAGCACTAAGAATGCAGAGTAACAAAATCTGCTAAAATAGGTGTGTGTTAGATATGCATGTCTGATATTGACTCATGTGTTAGATATGCATGTCTGATATTGACTCATGTGTTAGATATGCATGTCTGATATTGACTCATGTGTTAGATATGCATGCCTGATATTGACTCATGTGTTAGATATGCATGTCTGATATTGACATGTGTTAGATACGCATGTCTGATATTGACTCATGTGTTAGATATGCATGTCTGATATTGACTCATGTGTTAGATATGCATGTCTGATATTGACTCATGTGTTAGATATGCATGTCTGATATTGACATGTGTTAGATACGCATGTCTGATATTGACTCATGTGTTAGATATGCATGTCTGATATTGACTCATGTGTTAGATATGCATGTCTGATATTGACTCATGTGTTAGATATGCATGTCTGATATTGACTCATGTGTTAGATATGCATGTCTGATATTGACTCATGTGTTAGATATGCATGTCTGATATTGACTCATGTGTTAGATATGCATGTCTGATATTGACTCATGTGTTAGATATGCATGCCTGATATTGACTCATGTGTTAGATATGCATGTCTGATATTGACATGTGTTAGATACGCATGTCTGATATTGACTCATGTGTTAGATATGCATGTCTGATATTGACTCATGTGTTAGATATGCATGTCTGATATTGACTCATGTGTTAGATATGCATGTCTGATATTGACTCATGTGTTAGATATGCATGTCTGATATTGACTCATGTGTTAGATATGCATGTCTGATATTGACTCATGTGTTAGATATGCATGTCTGATATTGACTCATGTGTTAGATATGCATGTCTGATATTGACTCATGTGTTAGATATGCATGTCTGATATTGACTCATGTGTTAGATATGCATGTCTGATATTGACTCATGTGTTAGATATGCATGTCTGATATTGACTCATGTGTTAGATATGCATGTCTGATATTGACTCATGTGTTAGATATGCATGTCTGATATTGACTCATGTGTAAGATATGCATGTCTGATATTGACATGTGTTAGATATGCATGTCTGATATTGACTCATGTGTTAGATATGCATGTCTGATATTGACTCATGTGTTAGATATGCATGTCTGATATTGACTCATGTGTTAGATATGCATGTCTGATATTGACTCATGTGTTAGATATGCATGTCTGATATTGACTCATGTGTTAGATATGCATGTCTGATATTGACTCATGTGTTAGATATGCATGTCTGATATTGACTCATGTGTTAGATATGCATGTCTGATATTGACTCATGTGTTAGATATGCATGTCTGATATTGACTCATGTGTTAGATATGCATGTCTGATATTGACTCATGTGTTAGATATGCATGTCTGATATTGACTCATGTGTTAGATATGCATGTCTGATATTGACTCATGCGTTAGATATGCATGTCTGATATTGACTCATGTGTTAGATATGCATGTCTGATATTGACTCATGTGTTAGATATGCATGTCTGATATTGACTCATGTGGTAGATATGCATGTCTGATATTGACTCATGTGGTAGATATGCATGTCTGATATTGACTCATGTGTTAGATATGCATGTCTGATATTGACTCATGTGTTAGATATGCATGTCTGATATTGACTCATGTGTTAGATATGCATGTCTGATATTGACTCATGTGTTAGATATGCATGTCTAATATTGACTCATGTGTTAGATATGCATGTCTGATATTGACTCATGTGTTAGATATGCATGTCTGATATAGACTCATGTGTTAGATATGCATGTCTGATATTGACTCATGTGTTAGATATGCATGTCTGATATTGACTCATGTGTTAGATATGTATGTCTGATATTGACTCATGTGTTAGATATGCATGTCTGATATTGACTCATGTGTTAGATATGCATGTCTGATATTGACTCATGTGTTAGATATGCATGTCTGATATTGACTCATGTGGTAGATATGCATGTCTGATATTGACTCATGTGTTAGATATGCATGTCTGATATTGACTCATGTGTTAGATATGCATGTCTGATATAGACTCATGTGTTAGATATGCATGTCTGATATTGACTCATGTGTTAGATATGCATGTCTGATATTGACTCATGTGTTAGATATGCATGTCTGATATTGACTCATGTGTTAGATATGCATGTCTGATATTGACTCATGTGTTAGATATGCATGTCTGATATTGACTCATGTGTTAGATATGCATGTCTGATATTGACTCATGTGTTAGATATGCATGTCTGATATTGACTCATGTGTTAGATATGCATGTCTGATATTGACTCATGTGTTAGATATGCATGTCTGATATTGACTCTGTTTAATGTCTAATTTTTCGGTCACTCAAGGATATGCGTTAATGAGCTGAATGGAATTGTCAGTTGAACGATGAATAATATTATGGGAAGCAAAAACGATGAATTGAATAAACAAAATTGATTATTTATAAACATGTTTTATTACAGTTATTTACTGCGTTTGTATGACCATAATTTTTTTTAGATGAGAGAAGTAAGTGTAAACTTTAATGATATAGCAAGTTTTATTTAGAAGTTGATTTATCCTTAATTGCATCGATATTGATAGAAATATTACATTGTATGGAACAAAGACAATAGCTCCAAAATTCTGGCACCGCAAAAATAATAAAAAAAAGAACAGAAAAATAATATTTGAATTAAATTTTATACAGGAATCTATACATTTCATGATTTCTATGAATACATTTCATAATTTCTATGAATACATTTCATAATTTGCATAAATACATTGACTAGTTTCCATAAATACGTTGAATAATTTCCATAAATACATTGACTAGTTTCCATAAATACGTTGAATAATTTCCATAAATACATTTACTTGTTTTCATGAATATTTCTCATTATTTCCATAAATACATTGACAAATTTTCCATAAATATATTCACTAATTTCTACAAATACATTCACGAATTTCTATTAATATATTAACTAATTTCTGTAAATATATTGACTAATGTCTATAAATACATTCACTAATTTCTATAAATATATTAACTAATTAGTATGAATCGATTAATTAATTTCTATAAATACATTTACTAACTTTTATAAATATATTCACTAATTTCGATAAATACATGTAGTAATTTATATAAATACATTGACTAATTTCTCTAAATACATTCACTAGTTTCTATGAATAAAATGACTTGCTTCTATAAATACATTGACTAATATGCATAAAGATATTTACAAATTTCTACAAATACTAATTTCTATAAATAAATTCACTACTTTCAATAAATCCATCGATTAATTTCTATTAATTAATTACTATTTGTACAATTACTCATTTTTATAAATTGATAAGCTTCTGGGCTTAACCTTTACTCCTGACCTGAAATGAAACACGTATATCAAGTCAGTTGCCAAGGTCGCTGGAAAAATGGTAGGATCCTTCTACCACTCCATAAGATATCTCACGCCTGATGCAATTCTCTATCAGTATAAAAACCAAGTACGTCCAAGGATGGAGTACTGCTGCGACATCTGGGCAGGAGCTGATAAAAAACAGCCTATCCTGCCTTGACAGAGTTCAAAATAGACTTTGTAGCTTAGTAGGGGATGCACTTTTCTCTTCCCTGCAACCTCTCTCCCACAGGAGAGACGTTGCGAGCCTGTTTTTGTTTTATCGTTACTACCATTGCAGGTTCCCGTCTGAGTTCCAATCTCTGGTCCCCCCTCGCCAATCTTTCATGAGAAACACCCGTCTAGCTGAAACCACTGTCAAAAATTTTCCCCACTCCGTATCTGTACCATAATCAAAACGTAGATTCCATGAATGAAGCTTCTTTCTTAGAAGTGCACGCCTGTCCAACTCTGTTCCGGTTGCCTGTTTCTCACATGACTACAACCTGGATGTCTTTAAGTCCAATGTAAACAAATTCCTGATAAACCATCCCCTTAAGTAAGACACTTTATAAAATCTCCAATACTAACGTACTGTACACGCAATAACCCTTATCCCCGAGTGGCTTCCGGGCCTTGATAAGTGGTGACTACCTTGTACAAAAAATACAATCACTTATTTCTAAACATACATTGATTAATTTTAAAAATTATATTGACTAATTATTTTAACTACATTAATTAATATTAAGAAATACATTCACTAATTTCCATAAATATATTGAATAATTCCTATTAATACATTGACTAATTTCTATAAATACATTGATTAATTTCTGTATATTATATACACTAATTCCTATAAATAGATTAACTAATTTTGATAAATACATTGATTAATTTCTTTAAATACATTCACTAATTTCTATAAATACATTCACTACTTTTATTAATTTCTATAATTATATTAATTAATTACTATTTGTACATTCACAAATTTTTATAAATACATTGACTAATTTCTATGAATACATTCACTTATTTCTACAAATATATAGATTAATTTCACTAAATATATTGACTAATTTCTATAAATACATTGACTAATTTTTATAAATATATTAACTAATTTATATAAATGCATTCATTAATTTCTATAAATAAATTCACTAATTTCTATAAATACATTGATTAATTCCATAAATACATTCACTAATTTGTATAAATACATTCACTAATTTCTATAAATATATTGACTAATTTGACTAAATTCTATAAACAAATTCACTAATTTCTATAAATACATTCAATAATTTCTATAAATACATTCAATAATTTTTATAAATACATTCACTATCATTTGCAAATACATTGACTGATTTCTATGAATACATTTATGCATTTCTATTAGTATTTTAATAAATACATTGATAAATTTCCATTACAACATTGACTAATTTCTATAAATATATTGTCTAATTTCTGTAAATACATTCATTAATTTCTATAAATAACTTGACTAATTTCTATAAATAAATAGACAAATTTCTATAGATATCTTCAATTATTTCTATAAATATGCTCACTAATTTCTATAAATACTTTGATTAAATAACATAAATACATTAACTAATTCCTATGAATATATTGACTAAGTTCAATTAATAAATTCCCTAATTTCTATAAATACATTGACTAATTTCTATAAATACATTGTATAATTTCTATGAATACATTGTCAAATTTCTATAAATACATTGTCAAATTTCTATAAATTCATCGTCAAATTTCTATAAATAAATTGATTAATTTCTATAAACAAATTGACTTATTTATATAAATAAATTTACTAATGTCCATAAATACATTTGATTAAATTCTATAAATATATAGATTAATTTCTATGAATACATTGACTAATTTCTATTAATACAGAGACTAATTTCTATAAATACATTGACTAATTTCCATAGATATATTGACTGATTTCCACAAATATCATCCGATTCCTATAAATATATAATGTATTGTTTCTAATAACGTAGCTTTTCATTCTGTTCATTTCACATTTAATTGGTTCAGAAGGTGTGACAAATTTCCCTCAAGAAGCTATTATAAATAGGAAATAGCCTAATTTTAATTCTGTGAACAGAAATTAATCACATTATAAATAACACAAAATTAATTACTTTTAGTTGATCTCCATAAGAACAAATGCCGAGATTTTGTTTTGTCTCCTTGATTAAATGGGTCACCTGTAATGAGTTCAGCTTTGATAATTCCCAATTAAACAGATCAAATGTGTAACGTTCAACACATAGAACTGCTTATACAGGAATAAAAGGTCACAACTGTTGAGTAGAGACTGAAAGAGCTTGCTGTTTTGTACTAGCTGTTTTGATACTAGACTTTATCTGGCTGTCCTCGGTCACTGAAGGAGAAATCTTTCTAGACCAAGGCACTTTTTATTTTCATCTCAATCCAGATAGTCGGATATGGAGTTTTCCATATTAAAAACTGACGTGATGTTTAAGTTAACCCCTGTGAAGAGGTAGCTATAAAGTGACTGACACGAGGTTACAAATTGTTGATGCGGTTTTTGTTGTTGAACATCTTTCCTATATTTTGGAATCAGATGATTATTGTTGGCATCAGTGTTTTTAAATATTTTTGTAGTTCGAATTTTTTCAAGAAAGACATCGAGAACTTAAAGAGGGGCCATGTGAAGTTTGCCAACATCCCTAAATAAAACTGTATCTGTGGAGTGCACTGGATTTGAAATCTGCATGCCTATGTTTTCAGTCGGTGTCATTATCCACTTAGCCAGCTTCACCTCGCTGTTATGTCGCATTCTCGGTCAGCTGACCTCATCTTGACATTCACAGGTTCTCACTTGTACAGCATGCATTAATTTTCTACTTACCAACCCCCTTACTATGGTGGGGTGAGGCACAGCCCTGCTAGAGATATGAAGTGAATATCTGAAATGGTTGATTTTACCAGAAATTTTAAGACCTCCTTTGTTTTATTCATTGTCTCATTATGTAATATATTTTTATAAACAATTATATTGAGTCGCTTTTTTACAGGAAAACATGTGAAAAAAGCGTGACTTCTTATGTGTAGATTGTTATGGAAAAAAAACATGAAACTACTTCATGAAGGTAGTTAAGAAATACTACGCCAAAATCCAAAAATAACTAGTATGACTGTAACATTTATGTGTTAACTCAAAAGAAGCATTCTTGTTTTTTTTAACAAGAAGGGAGTCACCACTGATCAAGGCCCGCATGCCACTCGAGGATAAAGAGTACTGAATGTAAAGAAGTAGCGTAGTAATCGTTAAGAGTGTAAATTGGTAGAATTTTCATTATTTAAGGAGACGGCTCAACAAAAACTTATTTATATTTGACTTGAAGGCTATCATATTATGATCGGCCGGTAGCAGGCCAGCAGACCAGAGTTCCACAGGCGTACAGTTCTAGGAAAGAAGCTTTGTTCATGGAATCTGCATTTAGATTTAGGCACAGATAGAGTAGGGAAAATTGTTGATAGTGGTTGTAGCTAGTCGCGTGTTTGTTATGAGAGTTTGGCAAGGCAGGACCATAGATTGGAGCTCAGACAAGCACTTACCATGAAAATAAAAATAGAGCAGAGAAGTATTCACATTGTTTCTTCTGTGGGAAAGAGGTTGCAGAAAGGAGAAAAGGGCATCACCCACTAAGTTTCGAAGCTGGTTTTGAACTCTATCAAGACAAGATAGAGTGTGTTGAGCAGCTCTTGTCCAGATTTGGTAACAGTGCTACATTTTTAGGATTTCTTATACATATAAAGAATTGCATCAACAGTGAGATACCTACTGACGTGTTAGAATGATCCAACCACTTTTCCGGCAATCTTGGCAACAGATTTGATGTTTGTGTTCCATTTAAGATCAGGAGTGAAGGTCAGTTCCATAAGCTTGTTAGGACATGGAGGTTCCATAAGACGAGAGCCATTCATTTCAATTAAGGCCGGAGCAATTATGATAAAAAAGAGAAGTTTGGTTTTAGATGCATTAAAATTAACCGGCCACCTTTTTCCCCATTGCACAATGTGCACAAGATCAGAAAGTGAGAATCCAAAAGATCTTTGTAATTGCCGGTCTTTGAAGTGTTGCCCTGGATTGTCATGTCGTCTGCATAAATCTTTAAGAATGAACTTACACGAATAAAAAATGTACCTTTTTTTACATAAGTCTTAAAGATAAGATAAAATTAACGAAGAATATTATTTTGCAATCTAATTTAGGGTGTGTACGAATACAGTATGTAAATTAGCTGTAAATGCTCACAGAGATATTAAAAATTATGTCGAGCGTGCTTTTTATGGAAATCACACCAATTGATGTAAGGAGTTGTTATGACAGGGCATATTTTCTTATAAAGTGTATAAAACTAATCTAGTTATAATAGAATATTCTGGTAAATCATAGTTAGTAAAATAAATAAAGGTTCATTAAAAAAATAAGGAATAATAAAATCAAGAATAGAAGATACTAAAAGAACCTAGAACATTCCAAAAAAATAAAAGATTGAGAAATATGCAAATTAGATATTACAATACCCTATATAAGTAGGCTGCTTTGAAGCAGTTAACCCTTTACGGACTGAACGAACTCTCTTTTAGCTAACTCCGGTCTCGTTCCAGGAATAATATCCAACCGTAATCTACCAATTGTGAAATAGAAAAAAACTGGAATATTCAGTAAATAAGATTTTTTCTGAAGTTTATTCACTGACCAAAATAATTTTAAAAAACTGTATTTCAAGACATTTCTGTTGCAGAAAATATCCGATTTGAGCATTGTAGTTTTTTTTTTATCTCCTTACTTCCACCTTATATTCATATTCAAAGCTAGTAAAACTTCAACCTTGTATTCATTTTTACAACTAGTAAAACTTCAACCTTATATTTATTTTTAAAGCTAGTAAAATTTCAACCTTATATTCATATTCACAGCTAGTGAAACTTCAACCTTGTATTCATATTTAAAACTAGTAAAACTTCAACCTTGTATTCATTTTTAAAACTAGTAAAACTTCAACCTTATATTTATTTTTAAAACTAGTAAAATTTCAACCTTATATTCATATTCACAGCTAGTAAAACTTCAACCTTGTATTCATTTTTAAAACTAGTAAAACTTCAACCTTACATTCATATTCAAAGCTAGTAAAACTTCAACCTTATATTCATATTCACAGCTAGTAAAACTTCAACCTTGTATTCATTTTTAAAACTAGTAAAACTTCAACCTTATATTCATATTCAAAGCTAGTAAAACTTCAACCTTGTATTCATATTCACAGCTAGTAAAACTTCAACCGTATATTCATATTCACAGCTAGTAAAACTTCAACCTTATATTCATATTCACAGCTAGTAAAACTTCAACCTTGTATTCATTTTTAAAACTAGTAAAACTTCAATCTTGTATTCATTTTTAAAACTAGTAAAACTTCAACCTTATATTCATATTCGAAGCTAGTAAAATTTCAACCTTGTATTCATTTTTAAAACTAGTAAAACTTCAACCTTATATTCATATTCAAAGCTAGTAAAACTTCAACCTTATATTCATATTCAAATGTACTCTCAAATTACCAAAAGATAGAAAAATGAGCATAACTTTCACAATATTTGTTCAAATTCCACAAAAAGCAGGGAAATAAGGCGCCCTCTTATGCTCTTCCAGTGTACCAAATTTCACTTTTCTGCATTTCATAGCAATTTCAAAATTAAAAATAAAATATTGACCTGCAATATGCGATACACAGGGTTTATAAGGTGTTAACCTTGGTTAAAATCGGCTGTTCTTTCTTTCATTGAAATTATTTCGATTATTAATACTAATCAAAGACATTTTGATTCAAAACCTATTTAAAAACACTGTCAGACACTTGAAGTACATTTGTGTGAATTTTTTTAAAAATCGATTCAGTCATTTAGGAGTCTATTGGGAACGAACTCATACACACACACACCCAAAGTTTCTTTTTATATAATAGTACAGATATTGGAATACTCACTAAAGGCATTACACGGTTGGATAACTCTACGGCTCATCTAAACTTGAACACTTTTACCCAGTGAATTATAATATGGCTTTCTTATGTCGAATAAGGACTGTGCTAATGTCAGACTTTTTCAGTTTACACAAAAATGCCACAAGGCGCCAAACGAAAGTTTCGTGATTTTGTTTTTTGCACAAACACTAGCTAATTTTTTCAAAGAAAACTTTCTCTTATTACAAATATAATTCAATGAAAAAAATGGAAACAATATTCTTTTCGTTGTTACAAAGAAAATTCATTATTGGACAATTTTTACGAAACTTTAAGGAAATTAAAATCCAAAGCAAGAAAAGGAAAACATTTATTGTAAGGTAAGTTTCATGAATAAATATTTATTTTTTGAATTACAAAGAACTGATGGCAATCAAAAACGTTACTGATTCTTTGTACACGATTAAAAAGTTTTTAATGTTTTTTTTTTTAATCAAATCAAGATATATTTTTTTTAATAATAGATCAGTAATAGCAAATAAATGTTTTCTTAAACAATCTTGTCTTCTGCAATTTAAGTGAAACATCGTTTTGGCACCTTTCGGCGTTTTACATAAATTGCTAAAAAATTCCAACAATAGCATGGTCCTGCTTGCGTACCATTTTTTAGTCCAATGTACCTCCACAACAACGAAATCTCTTTAAAAAGCGTCATTTCATACAACAAATTAAAGTCGTATCTCCCTAGATTACCAACATTATCCACTGCTTTTGGTAACCTATGAAAATGACTTTGTGTTATTGCAACATCCGCTTACCATTGATTTCTGGCTGCCAAAGACCATTGGTCTTCACTGCAATTTGAGTTGCAATAAACCTCCACAAGCTCCCAGTACACTTTGCACTCATTTAGTAGAGATCTGGTTAGTTCTCTCCCTCCTCGGTCCTTCAATCCTCCTTGACCCTTCACACCTATTTTGTGCACAGTTTATAAGATTGCTTGCAGTTCCAGTTCTCTTGGTTTACTGTGGTGTTTCTTCCATCTTTTTTTACTTTTGTTGCAATTTTCACATGCCTGATTAGTGCTTGTCATTTATATGAACTGATTGTGGAATTGAAGGATTTTTCTGAAAATTTCAGCTGTGTTCAATACTGCTATTTATTGTATGGTCTCAGTCTTCTCTTTGCTTCCAATTTCCCTTAGTTTTTCTACCAGATTTTCCGGGACTATTTCTAATGCTCTTACAAATTCTGTATTGAGTTTTTTTATGTTC
>NC_136494.1:33280386-33295386 GCF_053919585.1 Euprymna scolopes | reverse complement strand
GCACTGTAGAGAAACTACTGTTGATCTTATAAAATTATTTTTTATATAATGACTTGAATTAAAGTTTAAAAACAAAATTCAAGTATCATGGTTAAATTGTACTCTAAGCAGAAACATTCATTTTGGACGTTCCCCAGTCATATCAAAGAACTTACTGTTGATTGTCTTTCTGCATGTGATGTGATAATGGCTTGAATTTAAGTTAGTAAACTTAAACCACATTAAGAAGACTAAGTTATAACTAGGGCTATGACAACAGCATATTCTTTTCATTGTTTTGACTCTCGAGTATGTATCCATCGGGTTAGACACAGTTAATCAACCGAGAACAATATCACTCTACATAAAAACATGTAAGATATCAATGGATATATACCTGAGAATCAAAACAAGGAAAAGAATATGCTGTTGTCATAGCCCCAGTTATAACAAGCTGCACATCATGCATGTGAAATGCCAAAATGAAAATTAGATCGAAAAATATAGTGAACGTCTTTATAAACAAGTCAAAAATGCTAGCCAAGAGTGAATAAGTCCCTTAATTAAAAAAATTACGGGTCTTTCTAACAATGAAGAATAGAAAGTACACCTTGTATTTATTATCAGTAACCACGTAACTTTTGCTTCCTTTATTTTTTCCTTTACTCCTCACATTCTGTGAGTGATGTTTCTGACAAAGATGGAAGAATTGCTGTTTTCTGGGTCGGGCTCTATCCATCTAACACTTATTGTTGGCAAAGTTTTGATCTTGAAGTAGTATATTCTTAAGATACTTACATCTAGTTGTTTCATGATTTGTGTGGAACTATTTCTAAAAAAACAAGTGAAGTATGCATGGTCCCCCGTAATTGCACAGTGAATGAGGCATAAAAAAATAAGTTCAGCACTTGCCCCCACCCCCTGTTTAGCCCCAAAAGTCTCCAGGGGACGTCAAATCCTGGTGAAAATGAACAAACGGTGCAGTTTTAGGCCTTAACATATGTAAATTTGAGTTCTGCGCCATGCAAAAAAAAAGAAATGACCAAGTCCATCATTGCCCCTCCTCCATTTTGCCACAAAAGTCCCCAAGGCCTGAACGTATTTAAATTTGAGTTCAGCACCATGCAAAACTGCTAAATAGAGATACACAGAAAATTTTGGACAAGTATGGTAAAATAGTCCCCAAAATGGAGTGTTTTTGTGAGCCTTAAAAAAGCCCCTGGGACACACACAAGAGTTATTGCGAAGTATAGACAAATAAAATTATATAGAAATCAGTTAGTTACAACTTTTCAGAAAATTTTATAAAAATCCAAGGCATCAATTTGTTTAATAAGCACAAAAGTGTCAATTTTAACCATTTTAACCCGAAAGGCACCCCTAGGAGGGCAACAGAGTTTTCCCTGAAAATCTGTTCTGTTACTTTTTTATTCATATCATGTTTAATATTTGTGCAAAATTTTAAAAAATTGGCAAAGTTTTGATCTTGAAGTAGTATATTTTTTAGATTCTTACATCTAGTTGTTTCATGATTTATTGGGAAAAGTGCAGACAGATGAACGGACAAACAGACAAATGGATGAACGGATAAGGGTGAATTTACAGGTCCACACTCCTTTTACATTACAAATATATATATGTATATATATGAAAAAATAGACACATATATACATATACATAGATATACAGGTATATACATAAAAATATAGGTACAAAAATTTACCTTTTGATTTTTCGCCTTTTGAAATCAGGGACTATGGTTAAAATATTCATATATATGTTTGCTATAGCTTTTCACCTTATTGAATGATGAATTTTAAAAAAAGGGGGGACGCCCGTGCAATAAATTATTTCCGTTAGCGTACTTTTGATTTAAAGACGCCACGGTTTATATTTCGAATGTTGTTTGTGTAATTAGATAATGTAAGGGGGGATAATTAGTCATATTTTCTTTTATTAAGGGCGCAAGGGGGATAATTAGTCTAACTTAATTTATTAAAAAAAAATTGTAATCTATTTTTACTAATAAGTAATTTTTAATGATTTAAGGTGGTTTATATTTATTAAATTTAAACCAAACAAAATAGTCTTTACTTTTGAATTGTTTTAAAATATCTTATGTATATGTATACATGATGAAAGTAATGGAAATAGTATTCCGACAAAATAGAGAAAATAAAAAGGAACAAACCGTATTATGTGTTCATCAACGTTTCGTCTTTATTTCGATTCATCCAGAGGAAGTCTCGAAATAAAGACGAAACGTTGATGAACACATAATACGGTTTGTTCCTTTTTATTTTCTCTATATGTATATATGTGTCTATTTTTTCATATATATACATGTATGTATTTGTAATGTTGCACTTAAAGCAAATTTATAATTTAAATTCAAATCTATATTTTACTCTATTTCTTTTTTATCTCTAACCCATATTAATTTTCTTATCAATTTTAACGACGAAAGTTGAGAATATTTTAACGAGTAAGTTTCTACACGTTGGCAGACGATAATGAAAGCGTTAAATGTTATGTGTCTTTGTGTATGCTAATATTTGCGTGTGAATGTTTCGTGAGTTGAGACAAGGTTCAACAGAGAGGTTGTAACGGAGCGCTTATAAGAAAATCAGCAGCAGTTGAAGGATAGCTGGCTAGCGAACATATTAGCAACAGCTGTCGTCTAAGCACATATATAAATTAACAAGTGTACAAGAGCTTGCGTCACAAGAAAAGGAAAGAAAAATACACCACATGGTCGAGATAGAAACAAAGTTTGCGCTGGAGAAGATAGACGTGTAAACACAATGGCGAGAAAGTGCTGACTAACGCTGACTAGCGTAAGCATAAGATGGTGGGGCGACAGAGACGGTTTAAAAGCGCATGTGTATACGAAAAGACTTTTGAAAAATAATGAAATGTGTTGTTTTGGAAGAACCATCAATAAATGCATTTCATTTGCATTAAAAAAATACCAAGTCGGATTTTAATTTCTTTCCTTTATTTGTTTGTTCCTATGACGTTACATGGCGCCGAAGGGACCCCGATCAGTGTATTTCGGCTCCACTAGTTATTGAAGAAAAATATATCTTTTTATAGCATTTGTAGTGGATTGAAAACGGCAATTTTCATAAATTCGAAGAAATGCATCTGATTGGCCTTGACTGCTTTTAGTTGTATTTAATTATTCAAGTGTATGCGCAAGAAGACCTGCGCAGAAACGAGTTTAAGCATTTTCATTTTGGATGCCGAAAGGTAAACTTTGATCATTACATATCAAGCAATGTGTACGCAACGTGATTTCGTCGTGGAAGTGAAACAGTATGTGCATAAAGCAGAAAGAGGAAAACCGGTATATGCAAGAAGTCTAAGATAATTGAGATGGATGAGAAAGTGAAGAAAGCATATCTGGATAACGACGCTATTGGGGACGTTCAGAAGGTGTGTTGATAATATCATTAAAGCACAGCGTTGAGCTGCTAGAAAGACCTTATCCTGCCTTGGCAAAGTTCAGAATAGACTTTATAGCCTAGTGAGAGATGCCCTTTTCTTTTCCCTGCAACCTCTTTCTCACAGAAGAGACGTTGCGAGCCTGCCCCTATTTTATCGTTATTTTCATGGCAATTGCTCGTCTGAGCTCCAATCTTTGGTCACGCTCTGCCAAATATTCACGAGGAACACTCGTTTGGCTGTGAACACTATCAATAATTTCCCCCACTCTTTATCTGTGCCTAAACCGAAACGTAGATTCCATGAACAGATCTTCTTTCTTAGAACTGCACACCTGTGGAACTGTCTTTCGTTTACCTGCTTTCCAGCTGACTACAATATGGCCGTCTTCAAGTTGGTTGGTATGATTGCAAGAGTTAGGAATAGATGGAGTAAGATCAAAGAGTTTCTGCCATTACTAACCTGCAGTTGACAAAAGGAACAGGCTATCCGACATGTGTGCACAGTATGGCGATGCATGGAAATGAAATCTGACCAGTGAGTGTTGAGGACATGAGTTGCATGAAGAGAAATGATATGAAAATGATACGGTAGATGCGCAATTTGTGTCTTTAAGACAAACTTAGATCTGATGAACTTAGAGAAAAACTGAATCTTGATAGTATAGAGAGACATATGCAGAACAGGAGACTTTGTTGGTTTCGCCATGCTGCAAGAATGCATTACAGTTATTGGGTTAGTAAATGTAGAACAGTTGAGGTAAAAGATTCTCAAGTAGAGGCAAATGAATATATAAGTGATAGTGATAAAATAAGCTTGAGAGAAAGGAGGATAAATAAAGACACGGTCGGAGATAGAGTAGTTTTGAAGTCAAATTTGTAAAGCTGTTGTTCGGCGCAGGTCACCATATAGAATGAACATTAAACCGATTATTATTATTATTATTATTATTATTATTATTAAAATAATACACACATAAAAGAATGAAGACTGTGACTTCTATTCTGACTCTAAATGTAAGCCCATCTTTTGTTCTGTTCACCCAGCCTTGTTATTGCGCATTCCGCCTGAAAAAATATTACGCATATCAAAGAAATATTGTACGTGTAAATGATGACTCAGTTTACACTGTAGACCTAAATTATAGCCTTGTGTGCGCCCAGATCTCTCCATACTTTTATCTTAGCTTCACAAAGATTTTTTGTTCTTTACACACACACACACGCATATATATATATATATATATATATATATATATATATATATATATATATATATATATATATATATATATATATATATATATATACGTATGTATGTATAATAATTGTACAGATTGGGTTCCTAGATCTAAATTCAATGGAACCTGTGTGATTATTAAAGAGTGCTCAATGGAGGACAGAACTAGTATATAGTCTGTTTATTATAAAAGCATTAGTGGTTACTTATGTGCATACATGTTTCAGCGGACTTCTAATTCAAAGAGACCACCACATAAGACCGAAAAGAGGAGCGATATTGGAAAGAGAGTCAAGATTACATTCGTTTTTTATATTCCTGTATGGTTTCAGCTTTGGAAGAAAGCTGTGTAAACTATGTGACATGTGACTGTGAGCAGTGAGGTTTTTTTTGGGGGGGGTGAAGGAAGGGAGTGGATAGGGTTGAGGGAAGAGGGGATAGTACGATCTCATATAATTGAGCTGTAGCAGTAGAGTGGGGTATTGGTATTATTTCAACTTGCCGGATGTTTATTGGCCTAAGTTTTCGCTTTGATCTGAAGTAATATTATGCCCTCATTGCTGTTAACTTCTCTTTATTTGATTTTTATGGTTGTTTTTTTTTTCTGGCGGTGACTTGATTATCCATCTATTTTATTGTTAAGTTCTATATATTTATCTAGATATTTTATTCTTCGCCCTTTATATCCGTTCATTTGCTTCTTGTTTCAAATTATTTATTTGTTTGTTTGCTTATTTATAAAATACAGTAGCGTCCAAAACTAAGAGACAAAATTTTAAAATCTAATATTTTAATCGAAACCTGTCACATATGGACAGGAGCTGCTAGGAAGAGCTTATCCTGCCTTGACAGAGTTCAGAATAGACTTTATAGCCTAGTGAGAGATGCCCTTTTCTTTTCCCTGCAACCTCTTTCTCACAGAAGAGACGCTGCGAGCCTGTCCCTATTTTATTGTTATTTTCATGGCAAGTGCTCGTCTGAGCTCCAATCTATGGTCCCCTTCCGCCAAATATTCATGAAGAACACTCGTTTGGCTGTGAACACTATCAATAATTTCCTCCACTCTTTATCTGTGCCTAAACCGAAACGTAGATTCCATGAAAAAATCTTCTTTCTTAGAACTGCACACCTGTTAAACTCTCTTCCATTTACCTGCTTTCCAGCTGACTACAATATGACCATCTTCAAGTCCAATGTAAACAAGTTCTTGATGAGCCGTTCCCCTTATGTAATCCAATTTACCAAATTTACAGTTCTAACGATTACTCTGACATTGTCTTTTTGACCAATGTACACTCTTTAACACTTATCCTCGAGTGGCCTCTGGACCGGCGAAGCGAACGTCTCTCTATTCTATCTTCTTTGTATTTGGGATTGTTTTACTCTTTTATTCATGTTGAATTCACCTATTCGTAACAACCATCATCATCATCATGATAAATGCTCCTTCATATATATACTCCATGTACGTTTATGTGTACGTGTGTGTGCATATATATGTACATGCATGTATTTATGAATGTATGAGTGTATGTGCATGTTGTCATGTGTATTTGTTCTTGTGTATGTATGTTTGCGTTCATCTGTTTGTATGCATGCTTTTATGTGTACGTGTATATCTTTATTTCGATATGTGTATGGGGTGGAGAGGCCTTCCAAAAGCCCTGTTAAGGCAACCCCTCTGGGTGAAACAAATCTCTGATTTAAAAGAAATACATAAAGCGGGAGACCAGTACCCGCATTAAGCTTGTTTTGTTGCTGGCTATCTTGCTCATGCTTGTTGCTAGATCTCAACATTTTGAACCGAGGGAGAGTCTTAGCTGTCGTACAAAGCTAAAACTCTGTAACATCATCTTTGTATAGATACTTCCTCAGGCATTTGTCTATAAAAATTGTCCGCGGCGATGGAAAAAGTGTTATGCCGTTTATTATTATTATTTATTCACTAAAATGCTGGAAGCATGTAATAATTGATCTGCCATCATTCTATATATGCTTATGTGTGTGTATGTACGTATGTATGTATGATAATATATGTACTAGTGTATGTATGTGTATGTATACCTATTTGTATATGTATGTATATATGTATGTATGTATATATGTATGTGTGTATATATTTTGATTTATTTATTTATTGTGTATACATGTTTATGTGTGTTAGTATGTATATACGTATATATATTTGTGTGTATGTATATGTATATGTATATATGCATATATATATGTATGCGTATAGGTGCATATATATGTATGTGTACGTATATGTAGGTAACTTTATGTGTATGTATGCATATGTGCATACATGTGTACGTATATATACGTGAATATGTATATATATTTGTGTATGTATTTGTATATGATAGTATATATGTGTATGCATATATATGTATATTGTGTGCATGTGTGCATTTATATGTTTGTATGTATGTGTTATATGTATTGTGTATGTATGGATGTATTGATGTGTGCATGTGTGTATATTTATGGGTATGTATGTGTATGTATGTGTGTATATGTATATATATGCCAAGGACCGTCTTCAATGTCATGTCTGCTTGAGCGTGTGAATTCGCTGGCAGGACTAAAAAAAAAAGATTTTTTTCGGGCTCATGGACTTTCAGTGATTAAGGGAGTGGCACTCGTCAGACAAGACGTTGCAATCGTCATGTATGTATGTATGTATGTATGCCTAAAACTTTCGTAAGAGGTGAAGGATTTTTACGAGATTGGTATCATTTTGAAGCGCGACACTTCAGACAACAAATATCGAAAAATAAGCCGAAAATATAATTCCTTTACCCTCAACTGGGCACTTTTCTACAGGAAGGGGTCGCTTTTTTCGCCGATATTTTCGAAAGTCATCAACTCTTTCCGATTGTCTAGCCTTAATTTAAACCTACGTCGGTTCTCGTTTGGCGATGGAAGCAACAGCAAAAACGTCTGCTTTTTTTCACATTCTTTGCTTCCCTTGAAGTTCGAGCCTCCCTGCCTACTACCACTTTTTTTTTGCTCAACACATACCTCCAAACACCCGGACAACGCCGATCACCCAGGCTAGTTATAATATATATATATATATATATATATATATATATATATATATATATATATATATATATATATATATATATAAGTGCAGTTGTCTGTCTTTTTATGTTTGACTAAAGGTCTAAAACGACAAAATCAATACCCGCTAAGTAAGCATTTTCTTGATTGGCGTAAACCCAAATGAATAATATTAAAAATTTAGAAAAAAAAATTAATTGTGGAAACTGGGCCAGGTTTCGTTGTGTGGATTGTCTTCTTTTTTAAGCTATTTTCTTTTTTATTTTTTCGAAAAAAAATACTGGCTCATTCCTTGGGGAATCTATTCTACAAAAGAGAGTTGCCTGTATGTATACATGTTTAGCTAGAGAGGAATGGACTGGGCGGACGAGAAAGTAAAGGTTGGAAGAGGTAAAGGGAAACGGAGAAGAGGGACAGAATAAAACATAGTGATGGCTAAAGATGTTGATTATTGTGACTCCCGGGCGGCACCGAATTATACGGGGGAGCGAGTAGGGCAGGTATGGACTGCAATATGTTAAATATTGTGGAGATGTAAAATGAAATAATACAGAGGAATATTATTCGAAGATAAATATTTAAAAAAATAAAATATTTAAAGGATATTTATGATAAAATTTAGAATTTAGTAAAGCCAGTTAAATAACAGATTTGATATTTTAGTTTGGAAACAAAACAATACGTACCAAAGCAATAAGATTGATCTGGTTACGTGACGTAAGATAACTAATAAAGAAACGTGGTTACCATTTATTCACGAAACGCAGACCAGTCAGAGATAATTTAGAGTTGATCGACGTATGAGGTCCAGTCGAAACTGAAGTTATTGGTACAGAAGAGATTTTGTCTCTACAGGCTATGGAGCATCCAGTGAACATGTAAAAATTGAAATAAACGTCTGCAACTCCGAAGGAAGCGTAAATAAAGTTATTTGTTCGAGAGAGACTCATGTTCGAAGATTTCAAGGAAAAAATTAATCGCCGGACAACAATGACTATGAAGAAGGTATTGCTTTGTCTCTGCGCCACTCATGCAGGAACTATTATTAAATGTTTAACACACATACACAGAGAAGAAAGTAGAAAATACGGTACGGTAACATAAGTACATGGATATATACATACACGTTTATATATATGACCATATATATATATATATATATATATATATATATATATATATATGGTCATCAACATACAGTACTGTTTCGTTGTTTCACAGCTCATCAGTGCGGCTAAACCGGCAAGTGCCTCAAACCAGGATCGAAACCCGACCGCCCAAATGACAGTCAAGGCTTCTAACTATTGCGCTATACGGCTTCTGGTGTGTGGGTAATGGATAAAGAATACTTTGATATCGTCCAAATGCCTCCGCTCGATTTGTTTACAAAAAGAGCGTCGCTTAATACGCTAATGGCAGTTTGTATATCATTTCCTAACTATATATATATATATATATATATATATATATATATATAATAATGCATGTGTATGGATATATATGCGTGTATGTGTGTGCATGCGTGCATTTCTGTTTATGCATATTATTATTTATATATGCATTATATTATGGGGGGGTGCATATATTATATACATATGGTCATTGAATATATATATATATATATATATATATATATATATATATATATACAAACTTCAAAGTAAACGCTAATAAAGTAATATTAATATCATTTTACTCAATATATATATATATATATATATATATATATATATATATATATATATATACACGAAACATGGTAATCTTATCCCTGAGATAAAGAGGATAGAATCGAGATGGGCAACTTTTGGGAAAGTGGAGAATATCGCGAGAAGCCGAAAAGTAAATATGACAATTAAAGGGAAGATCTTCATAGAATATGCACTACCTGTGATGATCTACGGCAGTGAAATATGGACCCTGACAACTCGCCAAAGTAAAATCTTGGCAGTAGCACAAAGGAAGATGGAAAAGATAATGTTAGGCATTACTCCCCATGACAGAAAGACAAACATCTGTATCCTTCGAACAAAAACGAGTTATTGACATCAAAACTACCATCAAAACATCAAAACACAGATGGGCATGATACGTAGCCACAGACAACATGACAACAGATGGTCCATCAGCACAGCGGAATTGACACCTCGTGAACATAAAAGGCCAAAGGAAAGACCAAGAACGAGATAGAAGGACCACCTAATAAAAAACATGGGTCCCACATAGCAGCGGATAGCTCGGGCAGAGTTACATTGCTAAAGTTCAGGGAGTGAGTGATAAAACCATTCTTGGTTGATATATATAAATGTGTGTGGGGTGTACACACTAGAGGGCACGATCAGTTATGTAGCTACACGTTACTTATAGGGACACGTACGTTTAATTTAATGTAGGCTACGTTTTTTGTTTGTTGGTTTTATGTACTTCTGTATCACTGTTTTTACTCTCGTTTGATCTTGCTCATATGTCCCTATTCCGAATTCGTAGCAGTGTGTCGCTATCAATGGCCTTTTGTTTGTTTTTTTAAATCAAAACGGTCGTTAACAATGTGTTTTTTTTAAGTTTAACCTATTTCGAACTGATATAAATCATTGCGCAATAAAAATAATTTACTTAAAACAAAAATCATTTTTCTCATTTGCAGCCTACATTAAAACATAAATATTTAATGGTTTTCTTAAATGCCTAAAAGAAAATAAAAACGAAATTGAATAATGGCACAGCATGAACTCATTTTAAAACGAGAAATTACTGGATAGACAATATCTCTATGTTTATTTATTGAAAAGTTTTGTACAAACAAAAAAGAAAAGCCCCCATCAAAAAGCAAACAAACAAAAAACGCACCCGACATAAAAAAAATATATCCCCCACTTTTCTTTAAATCTTCCTTAATATTTAAAATTAACGAATAAAACAAACAACCGAGGTTTGTTTACAAATGGCACTGCGTTGGTAGTCAACCGGTGTCGATTAGAATGGGTTCCCTTGAAGTCTCTCGGCTTCCGGTCCCCTTATCTTATATTTCGTCTGTACTAAAAAAGCAAACACCCACAAACAACCAATATAGCTCTAATTTTTTTAGACGATAATAAATAATTTGTATTATTAGGATTATTCGAACTACTGGTCTCGTCTTGAATGTTATTCTCACAACGTGATACCCTCGACTTTCTTCAGGTCTATCTTGTCTGATTCAGGAATCTTGTCTGATTCAGGAATCTTTCTGTAGAATTTTGGAATCTGTACTGAATTTTGAACGGAACCTCTTATTTATTGTATTTTTCGTATCGTCCTCACTAAAAAAATTGAATCTTCAAACTCCAAGCATAACGGATAAAGTACTAAATCAAATTCAGTTGTAATTGTTATTCTGCTGCTAATTACATCGGTTGGATCGTTCTGATAATAATACTGAAGATGAGAACAGCAGTTTGAATGATCCAATTTATACAAACCAAGATGTCATATGAAATAAAAATTACGTTGAACCAACGGAGTTGATCACTTTTTGGTTTTCGTTTTGCTGATTTGGTTCTATCAAAGGCAGATCGGATCTCGAGGCATCGAATAAAAATCCAAGTTTTGCTCAAAGCTATATGTTATTTTTTTTTTATTTGTAATTCTCGATTCAAAATTTAATTCCAAATTCGACAATTGATTGTTTAAAAAATATTTGCAATACAAAGAAGCACAAGTAAAGAAAATAAAACGTCTAAAAATGTGTTTCATGTCAAAAACAACTCGAAAATAATTTTGTACATTTACGAGAATTTTCTTCAAAATATTTCAATAAAATAAAATGAAACAAACACGGCGAAAAATCTTTGATTCTTGTTCATTTTAAATATTAAAATTACATTCAGATGCAGCTGCCAGAGAAAAAGGTTAACCAGAACTCTTTCTTCAAAGGCGACTTTTGTATTTTCGATTTGGGAGGAACTATTGAATAAGGTCTCTTCTACGCGACAGGTCAAAACACTTTCCACAACAACAAATAGAAATAGTTATCATAAATTATACTAAATTTTTATTTGACCAATATTATTATTATCATTATTATTATTATCATTATTATTTCATGTGTGTGAGACAGTGGAATCGTTTTGCATCCATGCGTATTAGGTAAAATTCAGTTGTAAATGACACCCTTCGGGAGGTTGAAGGTTTAACCCTCAATGGGTGCAATACTAAGAATATATTTGCAAATTACTTAAGGCTTTTATTTATTACGAGGCCAGGTATTAAGGTCAAAGGAAAAAAGTAAATTTAAGTTAAACATTTTGGTTTCGATTCTCAGTTGTATCGCAGAAGTCACTTAAAAAACAAACTTTTTAAATCATTACTATATATTGGGTCCAATATAATATAATAATCAATACGAAATTTGCATTAATCAAAATATCATATTTAAACGTATTATTTGACAAGGCAAAGAACAAGTTAGATCAGCTATATAGAATTTCTGTAAAAATGGTGTATGGAAGGGCTAATGTTTATGAATATTTGTTTTCTTCGATTTTCTCCAGGTGCCTCTTATCAAACTCAGAAAGCTTTCTGTCTAACTTCAGGCTCTGCACGGAATTTCAACAAAACTCTTTATTTAATTCAGAAGAATAGCATGCTCTTGCTCAACTAGCTATAGACGGGTAAAAAAGTTTTAAGTAATTCGCAATTGTAATCTTAGTATCGCCCGCACTGAGGATTGAACTTTCAACTTCCATAAGAGTGTGACTTACAACTGAATTTTACCTAGTACTTATTCAGTTGTAAGTGACTTGTGAGGACAGTTTATGACCAGTCTTTATTCACATAAGATTTGAAGACAACCATGTTGTAATTTGAAGAGAAACAGTCCCGTTGTAATGTGTAGCACAGCTGGGAAGTTCTTGGAAATAAACGTTGTTCATATAAATTCCGTTTCCTATTAAGCACAGGGATAGTGAAAGAAAAATTATTTGCATCTGTGATAAAAAGACAAGTTCTTACAAAGATGAACCAGAGATTGTGGCTAAGTCGAGTAACTTCCCTTGAAATAAAGACATAATAGAAATTAAGACCTACAGTAAATCCATTGTAAAAAAAAATTTGGATCATTCTATTGCTCCAGAAAGTATGTGACTCCTGATGCCATCTCCTACATTATATAACAGTCAGATACGTTCTAAGACAGAATTCTTCTGCTATATCTTCTTGCCTTGTTAGAGTACAAAATTGTCTTCACAATCCAGTGGGTGAGGGTGATTTCTTTTCTTCCCCACAGTCCCGTTTCTCACAAAAAAAGCAATTGCTAATCTTTCTCTACTCGGCTGTAGGTTACATCAGCTGAAACGTTGTAAAAATAACACTCGATAGAACAGTAATTCGATGAATCTGAATCATACGAACGTCTCTTCTTTCAGTTATGAAAAATATATTTATTTTAATAGGTAGGTCACCACTTATCAAGGTATGGAGACCACTCAAGGATAATGTTTAGATGTCAGCAAGATGGAGAGCAAACAAGAACAGTCTTGAAAGGGCTTGGATCGGAGAAGGTTATCTAAGAGGACGGTTCAATGGAAATTCTTTTCAAATTAGACTTGAAAACTGCCATGTTATAAATTCTATATAATTTTACTACGAGGAATGTTTCAAAATGTCTCCTACTTTTTATTCCGCCTAAATTGCTCAGAAGGGATTGTAAATTGGATTGTTATGATGACTGAACTTATGCATTCAGAACCTCAAAGTTTCATCTCTCTGTTGCAAATATTGATAGTGTAGATTAAGAAAGCAACCTTTGTCATGGACGTGCATAAGAAGCAGAGATGTGTTGTTGAATTCCTGGCAAAAGTGCATTGAAAATGGGGGTGATTATGTAGAAAAATTAATTGTGTAAGATATAAGGTCGCTCGTTTTAATGGTACTGCTCCCGTCTTCAAATTTTTTAGTAAAAGAAATAGGATCCTTTTTTTTTTAATGATCCTTGTAATTTATAATTAGAAGAAAAGCACAAAAAAGATTGGCATGACGTTTTTGCCTATTTAGTTTCGCACTAAAAAAATAATTTATTAACGGATTCCATATGTTTGGATTTCAGTTGGAAACATGGCGTTACAAACCAGCACAATTTTAATTAACTACCTGCTCTCAGAAAGAATATTTCATGTAATGGTATGTGATTAATAGAAAGCAATTTCCTCGGAGGCTGGCTGACATTTGAGAGATAAATATTTTAGAAAGCAGTAGGCAGTCGATTTTAACAATGTCAGATGTCATAGGAAAACTTTATCATGAAACCTTTCAGAAAGGTTGAACCATTAAGCTGTCAGAGTTTTGATCACTTTGAAAGAAAAACGTTGTGTTGTTTGGAAAAGAAGTTAACACTTCTTAAAGACAAAGACTATTAGCATTTAAAACAGAACCGAATCACAGACAGAACTAATTCGTTGCATTCAATTTTGGAATGTCCAACTTTCCAATTTGAATTTTTTCAACATAGCATCGACCATGATTGATAAGGTAATGTTAAAGATAGTTAATTATTTATACATTAATAAGCATAAATGAAGTTGAGCATCACCTTATTACATCTTTCAAACAGTCAGATAGTGACCATTGTTCATTCCTATCTCTCTCTCTCTCTATCTCTCTCTCTCTCTCTCTCTCTCTCTCTCTCTCTCTCTATATATATATATATATATATATATATATATATATATATATCTTTATATATATATACACACACACACACGCATATATATACATATATAAGAACAGACAATTAATAAAACACGTTAAAAACACTTTAAGAAGAGTTAAACACATTTAATTTTAAAAAAGAAAACCCAAATTAAGTGGATTGTCCTTAATCCGCGGAGTTTCGAAAGAAATACTTTCCTTCTCATCAGGGGTAAGAATTAGCAAAATGCGGAATCGGTGTGAGTGAGTTCAAAATATTTTTATTATATATTCAGAAGAGGATGAACGAAGTATAGAAAGTTCTTAGATTAGAGATATCCGGATGTGTAAAGTTCAACAGGTATGGTGGAGTAAAAATGTAATGGGAATATATAGATTTATTTATCAATGTTAGAAGGAAACAGTAATAAAAGGGGGGTGTTATATGATCTTCATACCTAAGTATTTCTGATGAGAAGCATTAAGCTTTAAAATCTATGTATATTAACACATGGCTTTGCCTTGTCTATAATTGCTATTATTATATATATTATTGGATATATCTAATGTTATGTAAATCCTGTTTCACTTTAAAATGAAATT
>NC_136494.1:33225386-33275386 GCF_053919585.1 Euprymna scolopes | reverse complement strand
CTTGTATTTGAATATATAAATTAGGGAGGAGGACGATGTCAAGTATTGAACGCATTATCATTTTCAAAAATCCAAAGAATTGTTAATTTATATATGCACAATAAAAATGAAACATGTGTATGACATTTTAATTCACTTTTGGATCTCACGTGACATGATACCAAGTGAATATAAAAATAAAAACAGACTCACATACATTTGACTCGCACAAAAGTGCCTAAATGAAATCATTAGGAAAACCAAGGCGTATTTAACGATCAAAACGACTTTCGTTTCTTAAACTCGTCGGAAATAAAAATGTTACTGAATCTGAAGAGCCACTAACATTGTTATAGAGCCCGGACGTGCGTATGGCAGCAGGGACTGTACGACAGCCAACATACGCAAATGACTGAGCCGTGTGGGAGGTGACATCACAGCAAGCAAGAAGGAAAGAAAAAAGTTATAAAAAATAAAAACGTGTCTGAGAATGGCAAAAATACACATGTCACATACGTGGTCCCAGAGCGACAGGAAAACATGGCCGGACAAATACAAACTACCACGTGTTTGACAGGGCAAAATCATGTTAAGTACATTGGAACACGAAAAGACTTTTGAACAAGAGGCAAGACGTTATTCTAAAAAATAAATGGATGTTTTTTCAACTGATAAAAAAGAAGAGAGTCGAATTCTTCCCTTGTTTTTGTTTCCTTGTGACTGTCTGCATACAACGTGTGGGTCCCAAGTGTTGGCATACAACGAATACGTTACAACATCACATTTCCTTAGTTAATCGATCACGATCTCTATAATCTTTTTACAATTTATATTTAAACAAATGCACATTTTCTTTTGATAACGTTTATTTTATTTTATTTAATCTGTGAAAACAATCGATTTTCATTAAGTAAAAAGCCATTCATTTTCTTTTCCAGTTAGCTAAAATATTTTACATTCAGTATTAGTTATTTCTGTAAAAATAATTTCGTCAATGAACATATTTATTTAAAAAAAAAGATTTTATAAACATATTAACTTAAAAAAAAACATGTAAATAAACATATTTACTCAAAAAACATGTAAATAAACATATTCACTTAAAAAACATGTAAATATATTTGTTTAAAAAACATGTAAATAAACATATTCACTTAAAAAACATGTAAATATATTTATTTAAAAAACATGTAAATAAACATATTTACTCAAAAACATGTAAATAAAGATATTCACTTAATAAAACATGTAAATATATTTATTTAAAAAACATGTAAATAAACATATTCACTTAAAAACATGTAAATAAATATATTTATTTAAAAAACATGTAAATAAACATATTCACTTAAAAACATGTAAATAAACATATTACTTTAAAAAACATGTAAATAAACATGTTCATTTAAAAAATATGTAGATAAACATATTTACTTAAAAAAACATGTAAATAAATATATTTACTTAAAAAAAAAGTAGATAAACATATTAACTTAAAAAACATGTAAATATATTTATTTAAAAAACATGTAAATAAACATGTTCATTTAAAAAATATGTAGATAAACATATTTACTTAAAAAAACATGTAAATAAATATATTTACTTAAAAAATAAGTAGATAAACATATTAACTTAAAAAACATGTAAATATATTTATTTAAAAAACATGTAAATAAACATGTTCATTTAAAAAACATGTAAATAAACATATTTACTTAAAAAAATATGTAAATAAACATTTACTTAAAAAAAGATGTAAATAAATATATTTACTTAAAAACATATAAATAAATATATTTACTTAAAAAACATGTAAATAAACATATTTACATAAAAAACATGTAAATAAAGATATTAACTTTAAAAAACATGTAAATAAACATATTTACTTAAAAACATGAAAATAAACATATTAACTTTAAAAAACATATAAATAAACATATTTACTTAAAAACATGTAAATAAACATAGTTACTTAAAAACATGTAAATAAACATAGTTACTTAAAAACATGTAAATAAACATATTTACTGAAAAAACATGTAAATAAACATAGTTACTTAAAAACATATAAATAAACATATTTACTGAAAAAACATGTAAATAAATATATTTACTTAAAAAATATGTAAATAAACATATTAACTTTAAAAAACATATAAATAAACATATTTACTTAAAAACATGTAAATAAACATAGTTACTTAAAAACATGTAAATAAACATATTTACTGAAAAAACATGTAAATAAACATATTTACTTAAAAAACATGTAAATAAACATATTTACTTAAAAAATATGTAAATAAACATATTAACTTTAAAAAACATATAAATAAACATATTTACTTAAAAAACATGTAAATAAACATATTTACTTAAAAACATGTAAATAAACATATTCATTTTAAAAAAAGTAAATAAACATATTAACTTAAAAAACACGTAAATAAATATATTTAATTAAAAGGCATGTAAATAAACATATTCAATGAAAAACATGTAAGGAAATATATTTATTGAAGAAGCATGCAAATAAACATATTTACTTAAAACATGTAAATAAACATATTTAGTTAAAAAACCTGCTCATAAACATATTTAATTAAAAACATGTAAGTAAACATTTACTTAAAAAATGTAATAACACGTAAATAAACACATTTAGTAAAAACATGTAAATAAACGTATTTAATTAAAAACATGTAAATCAACATATTTACTTAAAAATATATAAATAAACATATTTACTTAAAAATATGTAAATAAATAGATTTACTTAAAAACATGTGCATAAACATTTACTTAAAACATACAAATAAATATATTTACTTAAAAATCATTCGAATAAACATATCTACTTAAAAACATGCAAATAAACATTTACTTACAAAACAGTAATGAATATATCTGCTTAAAAACATGCATAGAAACATATTTAGTTTAAAAAAAAATCAGTTTATGGATAGTCTTATTTATTATCACATTAAAAATAATTAATTTCAGTATTAATCATTTATATAAAAATCTGTTTGCATATATTTTAATATTTCCCATTCCTACATTTTTGTCGGGATCTCCGAATTAAGTAAATCCATTTACTTATGACGAGTTTTAAGACAGGGAGCTCTTTGAATCGGTAAATAAACCCTGTTTTCGATACAAACGTTGCTCAATCATTTTTATGAACACAAACTCATAAGAACTGGTCAATTAACCTCCAAAGCTTATTAGTCAAAATGTAACCTAACCATTACGCTAGGATTTCTCAATGTTTTCGTTGCTAGAATTATTCAGAGAAATGATAAAGAATTGTTATTTTCTATAAATTTTTCACCTGAATAAACCGACGGAAAATATTCAAAATCTTATTGGTAGTGACTGGGTTTAAAACAATTCATGTCTTAGCCACAAACATATTGATTTCTTACGCATTCTTATTAAACATTCATACTAAGTTTTCAATAAGAAGAGAAAAAAAGATTACAGTTTCAACTTGACAGTTTTCATGGCGCTAAAATTCGATGAAACAAAGAAACAATCTCATTGGTCTTTAGTATCGCAAAAATAAAAATGTTAAAAATCGAAAACACATTCGAAAAATTCGCCAAACTCTTTAAATAAATGTCATGCTACATTGACTTATTTATCTCTTGCCAATAGGCATTTATTTTTCGTGTATTCTTATTGCACTGCAGTGGAATGCATTTATTCTTTAACGGCAACATAAAGAGATGATAAACTTCGACTGCAGCTGCCATCAGAAATATAAATGAACTTTGTCAAAGTGGAGAACCAAACGCAGGCGTACTATACCATAGTAGTGTTTTCAAAATACTTATGCTCGGTGACGTGCGAAGAACTTTTTCAGGGCAGGTGCTCACGTGAAAAAAAAAACGGTAAAAATGTAGTAACGAACATTGTTTCGGTGAAAAGAGTTAACGGGGCAGGAACCGTGACATCCCTAGCACACATCCTTCTGCACGTCCCTGCACCTGCTGCTGCTGTTGTTGTTATTGCTGTTGTGCCTCATTCATTCATATTTTGCATGAATCTTTTTTTTTTTTACATAGGCATCACCACATTATCAAGGCCAAGAGGCCACTCAAAGATAAGGGTTAAAGAGTGTACAGTAGAAATTGGACATTATAGTAATCATTAGTAATGAAAATTTGGTAAAGTTGATAACTTATATGGAACGGCTCATCAAGAACTTATTTACGTTAGACTTGAAGACAACCATATTGTAGTCAGCCGGAAAGCAGGAAAACGGAAGACAATTCCACAGGCGTGAAGTTCTAAGAAAAAAGCTTTGTTCATGGAATCTACGTTTAGGTTTAGGCACAGATAATTGATGGCATTAATTTTAGATTTTCATCTAGAAAAATATTGAATACTTACGAGAGGGACCATGTGAAGTTTGTCAACATTAGAGACGAGTACTAAAATCACCATTCATAATTTTGCGCCTGCAATGGTGATGATGGAATTTGGTAAATTCCATAATCTTTCCATATGGTTGTTAATGTGAGCGCACGCCATGACTACAAACATCGGAAAGCAGGAGAACTTATATGGCCTTCCACTTACAGAGCCTTGATATTCCCAAATGGTAACACATGTCTTACTAGCCAGACTCAGCGTTGCTTTGCTGATCTGACAAGAACCGGTGCGTCAACATCCTTAAAACGTCTCTTAGATTTGTGCCTTCGGCTGCCTATCTAACACATAAAGTTATTTTTCGGATTTTCAAAGTCAGACCCAAATAGCACATAAGCTGACATATAAAACGTAGCTTTAGATTAGCCAATTTGAGTTTGTTATTCTTGAACTATATTATTGACAATATAATAATGTACTTTGCTGCATCTTTTTCGGTAATCACTTAGTCTGGTCAAGACGATTGCTAGTATGAAACAATTTTGAATAATCATTAAAAATAAAATCAGCAAATGGGTTGAATTGAAGAATATAATATGAGTTGTCTTCCTTACGTTTAAAAATCTACAAACAAACATGATGTAACTGCATTTACGGAAACGCCAGGTAAGTATAAGGTATATATATATATATATATATATATATATATATATATATATATATATATATATATCCACATATAGTACTGTTTCCTGTATCACAGGTCATCAGTGCGGCCACACTTGAATGCCTACTAGACACTGTCCTCGAGTGTCTAAGGTCTCTCTGTACAGGGGTTTGTCAGAACAATCTGGCATGAGGATACTTTTTCCATAAAAGTAAACCCTGACCAAATATTCAAAATCACATAGAATTCGCAGCCCACATAACATCTCCTCACCACTGCTACCCCACAGCTTTTCCGAGGAACGGTGCACCTTCTCCAAGTGATATTACCTCAAGTAATAACACGAAGCTGGATACTCCACCAGACTAGGTACATTCTTGTCCTGGAATCCAGTAAGACCAAGAAACCAAAATGAAAGATATACTACAACGTATAAAAATGGTTAATTGGGAGAGGAAAATTATGTTCTCAATTCTTTACTAACTCAGTGTTTGAGAGATAAAGAACTTTAATGGAACATTCGAATATCTATGTATCTCATATAGAGTTCAAGTGTTAGCCCCAGGTCGTGGGCCCCTTGATTTCTGAGAACGTCGACTGAAGTAAAATAAAACAAAATGGAAAAGCAACTATTGCAAGCCAGGATTGAGACCCGACCGCCTAAACGACAGGCAAGGCTCTCACCATTACGCTATTCGGCTGCTGTGCGGGTAATGAAAACGATGTTCTGACATCGTTCAAATGCCTAAGTTACACGCTTAATACGCTAATGGCAGTTTGTATATCACTTCCGAATATGCTCAACCTAAGATAGGGAGCATTATAGTCATCCACAAAAGACTATTGTCGTCTATCTGCCTGTCTGTCTGTCTCCATATTTTCAAACTCTATCTTTTAACTAAAAGTTGCAGAGCGGCGCTAGAGACTTTAAATGATTGAATTTCTTATGAACCATTTTTATGGGTCTTTAGCCGGTTAAAATAGTTTTTAAATAGTCAAAAATAAGTTAAAATTGTAAAAATCGTTATACATTTTGTATATTCATCTTAGTGTATTTTTAATGTTTATTTTTAAATCAGTTTATATGCGTGTTACGTTAGTAGAGTGCTAACGTCACCATCTTTGAATGCTAGTTTCGGTTATGAGGAGGTTTTACAACAAATCCGAAACTAAAATTCGTAGAGCGGCGCTAGAGACCTTAAATGATGGAATTTCTTACGGATCATTTTTTCATGGGTCTTTAGCCGGTTAAAATAGTTTTTAAAGAGTCAAAAGTCCGTCCAAATTGTAAAAATCAAGGATTCACAATATTATCCTCCGATCACCTTTACAAGAAGGAAAGCTTTTATATCACATATGTGTACTTTCATGTAGAACTAAAGCTAGATTAAAAAGCCACCTATGTCGAAACTCGTGTCTCCATATTTTCAAACTCCATCTCTCTCGAAACTAAAAGTCGCAGATATAATTAGAAAACTCAAATGACCTTGTAACGATGTATGTAACCCACTTTCCGGTTTACGACATCCGGTTGCGCATGCCCGCATGACCTGCGCGCATAACCTGCGCACTGAAATATTAACGTTATTATTTCGAAATTATTATTAAACATGGAAAGAGTGGGGTTTAATATAACTTAAACGTAATACAGAAATGAACGATGTAAAAAAAAGCAAACAGTATTAACAATTGTTTATTTGGATAATTTAAACGCGAAAAAAATAACAATTGGGACGCTGAAATATTAACATTATTATTTCAAAATTATTATTTCACATGGGAAGAATGAGGTTTAAAATAAACAAAAAACAAAAGAACAATTGTGACGCTGAAATATTACCGTTATTATTTCGAAATTATTATTTAACATGGGAAGAGTCGGGGTTAAAATAACTTAAACGTAATACAGAAATGAACGATGTAAAAAAAAAAAAGCAGATATATCAAAATTTGAATTTAACTATAATAAGTATTATGGTATCTGTTCAGTGCACATTTACCTATAAGTATGGCCAACCACTTAAAATTCAGTAACTGTAATTTAAAAAAAAATAATAATCAATTATAATAAACAGAACGACTCAGAAATCTATCTATATTCTTTTTTCATTTTAATATACTTTCATAGAAATGTTTCTGTTATGTCAAAAAAAAAACTATTTTCTTTACGTCACAAGTGTCACGCTTATACATGAATTCCATAGCTAATATAACATACTGACCCAACGGGTCACGGGTAGTATATATATATATATATATATATATATATATATATATATATATATATATATATATATATACGATTGTAAAAACCATCTACGTTAAGTTTTTGATACCTACTTTTTAGGTAATAATCTAATATATAAAAGGATATATGTCTGTCTGTCTGCCTTTCTCCATATTTTAAAACTCTGTATATTCGGAAACTAAAAGTCGAAGAGTGCCGCTAGGAGCCTCAAATCATTAGATTTTTATGGACCATTCTTTTATGGGTCTTTAGCCGGTTAATATAGTTTTTAACTGTTCAAAAATGAGTTAAAATTGAAAAAAAAAGTATAATAATCTTTGTTTACATTTAATGTTAATTTTTTTTATCAGTTTATATACGTGTCACGTTGGTATAGTGGTAACGTCTCCGACTTTTGTATGCTCTTGTTTCGATTTCGATTCTAGCCGATGACACCCAAATATTCTTATTTTTATTTTTGAAATCACGACTCTATAATAATATATACAAAATCTGGACGAATTAAAATATCATATTTAAGCGTATTTTACGACCGGGTCCCCGACCAGTCTAATTTATAAACCTCACTTTGTTTGTCTGTCTGTCTCCATATTTTCAACTGCTAATCTCCACAGAAACTAAAAGTCGCTAGTGGCTTCGAATGAGTGGATTTTACGGACCGTCATTTATCGGTCTTTAGCCGGTTTAAATAGTTTTTAACGTGTCAAAAAGGAGTCAAAATTGAAAAAAAAAATGTTAAAGATTTTGTACATTCATCTTAGTCTATTCTTAACCACTTCGTGTGCATGTTACCTTCGTACAGTGTTAACGGTACTAACTTTAAATGGTAA
The DNA here is from genome assembly GCF_053919585.1 of Euprymna scolopes. NCBI lineage: Eukaryota > Metazoa > Mollusca > Cephalopoda > Sepiida > Sepiolidae > Euprymna > Euprymna scolopes. Next base: position 33,267,279 of record NC_136494.1, on the reverse strand, counting down.
AATTTTGCTTTCGGTTTCGATTATAGCTGATGGCACTCAAATTGTTTTTTTAATTTCTTAAAACATGATTCAATAATATATACGATATCTGGACAAATAAAAATATATTGAAGCGTATATTACGACCGGGTAACCCCCTCATCCCGCTAGTTAAAAGAAAATCTATTTGAACTTAATGTAGTTTCTATTTGTTTCTTTTCTTTGTTTTATCTTTTCTATAATCTCCATTCTGTATTATTTCTAATCGTAAGAGTAATTCTGTTAGACGAGGTTAGAAACCAGTTAGCTAGCCCTTTCAGTCTTCTTATTTCTAGTTTAATTCATAAAACCCACTATATGTCAGTCCGTCCGTAAGTCTGTCTGTCTGTCTGTTTGCCTCCATATTTTCAAACACTATCTCTTTCGAAACTAAAAGTCGCAGAGCAGCACTAGGGGCCTCAAATGATTGGATTTTTATAGACCGTTCTTTTATTGGTCTTTAGCCGCTTGAGATATTTTTAAAGAGTCAAAAAAGGGGCAAAATTGGAAAAAAATAGTTATACATTTGATACATTCATTTTAGTCTATTTTTAATCAGTTAATTTGCGTGTCATATTGGTACAGTTATAAGGTCACCAGCTTTGGATGCTATAGTTTTGCTTTCGTTTTTGATTCTAGCTGATGGAACCCAAATACTTTTATTATTTTGTATTCAGTAGATAAATCTGTTGCGGGGCCGAATGTTGGTAACAATCGACCCTTCAACTAAAAGGCGACACAGGCAAGAAAAAGACGAAAGAGATGACAAATGCAGTGGGTACCGTCGTGAATAAATATAAATCTGTTCAGGTTTATTTTCCTAAGGAAACTGAATGGTGGTAAGAGATCTCAGGCCGAGGGTTGGAATTTAGCTGAATTTTGAACTGACGGGCTACGAGGTCGTCGCTAGTGGCTACGAGGAAACGCGTTGTGGCTTGAGAAGCTGGACTACTGGAATCGGGTGCGTCGATGGCGAATGGTCACTGCTGCTGTTACTGAATTCGGTTGTTGGGGAGGTAGTCAAAAACAGTTCTACGTGGACATGACTGCTCCTGCTGTTGAGTTGGGTCCTGCCGCTGACGGCCCGACCTCGCCGTGCGGCGATCTAGCCGTGACTGGTTATTTATTTGTTTCCCACAAAACGAAATGTGACATAAAGTCGGTTTAATTCGGGAGATAACCAGCTTCCTTCCAAAGGGGATTCTGAAAAGATAAATTGCCTTATGATTGAGGACAATTAATTTGAGTGCAGCATCTACGCAGACACCGCCGTTCAGTAACCAGTCCAGTACAAGTACCGGGTGTCTAGCCGCGACTGACCGCTTGTTGAAAAAAAATGCAGTATTAATACTCATCCGGCGGACGTAGTTGTAGACAACAAGGCTTTGCAGCGCTGGTCATCGTTTTTCGTTCATAAGTTGTGTTTGTTTTTAGTACTGTGGGGAATCATCTGTTTGAGGTTTACATTCATGTGTTATATCAAATTGAAGCTGGGAAATTTGTTAAGTTTATTCTAGCGGGAATTGTGCCATTCAGGGTTCCACGGGATAATTATTCACGTCGTAGTATTTGTTGAAAGGGCTGTCAGTCGTGGTTTTAACGTTTTGAATGGGGATCCTTTTTGATGAGCGTTTATTTTTTTTTTTCAAAGTATTTCACAAAAAGAACAGTCTCAAGCAGGCACTATAAATAACTATGAATATTTAAAACGCAAAAAAAATATTGTAACTTTTTAAATTATATTTTTGTCAAACTCATCAATATAAAAACAATCACTAAACTTGCTCCACAAAAAAATAATTAAAAAAATACACGCTTATTATAAAATAATGACTATTTTTTCATTAACAGAAATTAAAAAGCAGACAGCTGTCAAAAGTTAGACGTTATTATACAAACTTTCAGAAAAGAACAATAGCGATATTACCAACTTTTCTGAAGACTAAATTACCAGCCGAGAATAAGAATAAATAGAAATACTATTTTTAAAACTCATTCACCGAGTCTCAATTATGGGTATAATTAGACGTATTTTGTCTTTAGAATATAGGAGGAAGTAATGTAATTTATTTAAAATATATACGTCTGTTTCTATTCTTGTAATAAAATAAATATTTTATGTTAACATTGAGTAAATTTAAATTTGAATTTGTAGGTTTAAATAGTCAATATAATGCAGCATTTTTAAAAATAAATATTTATTTATGTAAAAATTTAAAATCAACTAAGTTTCGATTATATATATCATTTTCAGATAGAGAAACAGTTTGTGCTTTTTTCTTTTCTTTTTTCTACGATTAACAACTGTAATCTACGTATTTCACGAGATTATCCACATTGCTACTATATGATATAACATTCCTGTTAAGTTTTGAGATATTATGTTGAACAAAGATGGCGGCGTAGTTCAGATCAGTAACCAAGATGGTGACCAAGAATCAAATGCGGTCCGTGGCGTAGTCAACCTCTTAAGTTTTGAGATATTATGTTGAACAAAGATGGCGGCGTAGTTCAGATCAGTAACCAAGATGGCGGCGTAGTTCAGATCAGTAAACAAGATGGCGGCGAAGAATTAAATGCGGTCCGTGACGTAGCAAACGGCGAACTGATTGAATCGAAAATTCAACAATTTTTATAATCATTTTGCGACGTTTTCATTGATTGTTTAGCACAGTCGTTGGTTATAAAAATGATTGGCGAATCCATTCGTCTCATACTCCCATCACAAGTCAAAAATATTTTACATATATAACAAAATAAAACAAATAGAACCATATAATACCATATAATACCATAATATACCATAAAATACAATATAATATAACAAAATAAAACAAATAAAACCATATAATACCATATAATACAATAATATACCATAAAATACAATATAATATAACAAAATACAACAAATAAAACCATATAATACCATATAATACCATAATATACCATAAAATACCATATAATATAACAAAATAAAACAAATAAAACCATATAATACCATAATATACCATAAAATACAATATAATATAACAAAATAAAACAAATAAAACTGTTCAGAAAAAAGTATAACATAGTTATGTGGCCCACTGAGGGGAGATATGATTCTGTAGTGCTTTGCTTAAGTCTTGGGAACTAATCACGACAGAATGGCAATTCTCAGCTTCCACACAGAACAATTAATAACTGCATTGAACTAATTAGTCTGTATTGATTTATGAGATTGATGCAATCATAAAATAAATTCTTTACTGAATTAAAAATTGAGTTTACCACAAAACACAAACCAAATACACACAAATCCAAGTTTAAAGTCCTTGTGGGGTTGTAACAGAGAACAGATGCGCGTATGCAAGTACCAAGCTGTGTGCAAAGCAAAAGACTATAAAAAGAGCGTGTGCACAGACAGGCGATCACGTTCAGCACGTTCGAGAGCACGTACACGAGCACATTTGAAACAACGTTCAAGAGGGAAAGGCGTCAGAGAAGACGATCACGTAAGAGACGTGGGTGACGTTACAGTCGTAACGAGAAGTCACACGTGGTTGGAGAATAAGGAAATAAATATCGTTATTACAAGAAAAGTGACTCCAGTTATTACTGTTATATTATGGTGTACCAAAAATTGGTTCGTTGTGTAATGTGTACCATATGTCGATATGTGTACTTGGGACGAAGGGTTCATCCTGATGTGCATAGGTGTCACTAAATTTCTATGGTTAGTGGTTCTTCACTATCTGAACCCTAAGTTATGTTGTTGCTATCTATTTATATTATATTTATATATAATTGTTCATATGCGTGTGTGTGTGTACCATACATGTATTTTGGATATACCTTAGTTTCATGCGTCGTTGGTCTTGTCCACCTGCAATTCATCTTGTTCTTGAAGGGGAGGCTGGAACCTGTTTGGACGAATATTCATTCACTTCCAAGAACGCTGGTCGGTTTTATATAGTTTTTATTCACTTTCCAGGTGTCAATCGCAGAAGAATGGAAAATGAATATCTTTGCTTGATTGGTTAATTCTAGGTTTCCATTCTAAGACATGTCAGTCTCCTTCCCCGTGAAGGGGGGACGACCTGTTAAACCGCCCGCTCTGCTCAACGTCCAAATTCCAACTCTATTATCTCCAGCTTACCCGATCCACATAACATATACGTAGTTTCGTCAGCTGACCAGCTACTTCCGATAAACTTGTCTATGATATAATTTTACCATATTTTGACAGATTTTATAAATATTCTTCAAATTCATCTCCCGCCCATCTCTTCAGTAAGGAGGGAGACGGTGTATTGTGGCAGCCGCGGAAAAACGGTTAATTAAACTGCAGAAGCACCTGTTAAAGTACACAAGTTCTATATTTGAATACCCCCCCCAAAAAAAGAACAAAAAACATAAAATATGCTTGTTTAAACAGCTCGTGAAAACTTACTGACAGCAATATTTTTACTCTTAAATGAGGTGAAAACTTTATTGTATGAAAAATATTTCTTGTTATTTAAAATGTCCGCCATGTATTCATGCACCAAGTGACTACGCGCGTGCGCGCATTTTAGTAAGAAAGTGAAAAAATGAATATAATTAAGAAAGTGAAAAAAATAATGTCATTAAGAAAATGAAAAAATGATTGTCCGTTGTTATATCGGGAAGAATATCCGGAAGGTGGTTGGGGGGGGGTCATTTCGGCATTTAAGCCGAAAAATGTTTTGGGACCCATGTCTTGGCTCTTTTGGCTCCGTTTGGCTGTTTTTGGCGTTTTTTTCCTAAATGGGAAACTAGATGGCCGCCAGCAAAAACAATAGTGGTTAGATACTGAATGTCTTCAAATATGGATAACTCCGCATTTGCGCAAAAAGTAAATGCTATATTCGTTCTCAGCGTAATCGAAAACTTTTAAAAGTCGACAAATTAGAGGTGAATTCCGAGGGGTCGGTAAACATAGTAAAAAAAAAATAGCCAAATTTCAATGCTAATATTTTATATTGGCATTCAGTAGTTTAATAAATATTGTAAGACTTTATTATGATTGAATAATTCTCTTATTTTTGTTAGTCAGCCATACTCGATTTCTCAACATCTCCACATATCATGGCCTTCCGGTGTTCTTCAAACCATATTTGCAGTGGGCGACATCTCTCACGTCCGTTTATTTTTCCACACTTACAAAAATATATAATCGCGAATTACTTAATACTTCTACCCAATCATGGCTGACGGAACGAGAGTGGATTAATTGAAGGGTTCTATTAAAAATTCTGTGTAGATTCACGAATTCAACAAGATACACAATGCGGTCGAAGATTAAATCGGCCGAAACGTTAGAAAAATAATACTTCAGATGAGAACAGTAGTCCGAAGAATCCAAATAATCGAAATTATAATTCCGCATCTCAAAATTTCAGAAACAAAATAAAATTCTTTGGCTTTGTTGGATTCATTTTTAATCGGAATGTTTACATGTTTGGGTTACAAAACTTAATTCAACTTTCTCTGCACATCCCTTGTATAAAGAAAGGTGAATGAAGCGAAAAATGGTGGGGGGAAGGGAATAGAAGGAGTAGCAGCAACGACGTTACAGAAAAAGGATGATTATATATATATATATATATATATATATATATATATATATATATATATATACTAGCTGTACCCGGCCACGCGTTGCTGTGGCTCAGTTTGTTAAAATGGAACACATGTGAAAGTAGAGAAAAGTTTGATTCTTTTTTTTCAAGAGAATGTACAAATTATTATTTTTTTTTAACAGATGTTAAGAAAATAAACAGAAAAATACTTCCATCATTAATTATGCAAAAAAATAAATAAAATGTTGATTTAGTGTTTCAATATGCTTATAAATTACGATAAAACTTGCTGAGTATGCACTGTTTTACGGTTGTTGCAAAAATGGAACGGAAACTTAAATTTCGCTTCATTTTAATCTTTCTTAATTTTTTAATTGTGCCCCCCCCAAACGAATATAATCAAAACAGTAACATTCAACAATTGTACTTTATGTATATAAAACACAAAATGGGTGTTTGTATTACTGTACACATAGATTCGAAAAAGTTGTCAAAAAACAAATATATAACAAATAAATGTTATCAAAAGCAAGATAAGTTACTTTTCTGCCAAACTGGATATATTTTTTGTGTTTTTATTCAATGTAACATATTTATTCAGCTCGAAAAACATACAGTGTTTACCGATGTATTCGAAAATTCAAGATGGCGTCTCACGCCCTCTTTAACACCGTAAGTATGGAAAAAGGTGTTATAAATAAAAAAAACTATACAAAATACTATTAAAAACCCGCCGAATATATGTCAACCTATGTCACGGTAACATATATTGAGCGAGTTTTTAACAGTATTTTATCCGGTTTTTTATTTATAACATCTTTTCCCACACTTACCGTGTTAAAGAGAGAATCAGACGCCATCTTGAATGTTCCAATACATCGGTAAACACTGTATGGTTTTCGAGCTGAATAAACATGTTACATTGAATAAAAACACGAAAAATATATCCAGTTTGGTATAAAAGTAACTTATCTTGCCTTTGATAACATTTATTTGTTATATATTTCTTTTTGGGCAACTTTTTCGAATCTATGTGTACAGTAATACAAACCCCACAAAATATTTATTAAAAAAAAATTTTTTTTTTTTTTAAAAAGTTAATAGCGAAAGGGAAATAATTCCATTTTTAAACGAAAAAGTCAGTTTACCTAACTTAGTGTATTAATGCTATTTTTTTTAAGCAAGAAAAAAAAGGTAAATATCTAGATACGCGACTACAGAACACCGACCACTCTAATTTGTTTTTTTATAGGTAATTGAGGTCGCTGACAACGAATCTGATAGTCAAACTTTGGGCAAATTTACCGTTTGCATGGTATTTACCCCTGAACCCACGAACTTCTTTCCACCATTTTGCAGCATCCGTTTATGCTACGCGCATGTACACTGTAGCATAAACGACGGCTTCACCAAGCAAACTATGTTGGGAGGAGGGGATTTTTTTTCCAGCGGATGTGATGTTGGCGCGCGCGCCCCAACATCACATCCCCCCCAAACAAACAAATTAGAGTGAGTAGTCGGTGTTCTGTAGTAGCGTATCTGGATATTTACCAAAAAAAAAAAAAATATTTAGGTTTGGTTCACCCTAAATAATTTAGGTGACTGAAATAGGAATCTAATTGAATCTTTAATTTCCTGAATAGTATCCGATAATTCATTTTTCTTCGAGTTATATCGAATAAATTAATACGGACTTTAGGGGCTTTTTTCGTAATGTTACTGAAAAAATTATTTTTTATTGTTACAAATTACGATGCTTTAAAAAAAGCAAAAATAAATTCTTGCGTTTTTTATTTACTACTGAAAACCATAACTTTAGTAAAGGTATTTTTTGTTTAAATAAAATAAAACATTTTCACAAAGAGTTAAGTAAAAATAATTAGTTCATTATATTCTGCGATCATTATTTGAAAAATACTGCAATTTTCATTAAAATTCGTTAATTTCCTGATTTTTGGTGAATTTTTAAGTAAAGGGAGGAATCAAAATGTGTATACACTTTGAGCGTCGGCATTCATTTTTCGACCACGTGTGGTTAATTTAAATTAAAGTTCAATCACATGGTTACATTATCAATAAACCCATTGAAAATTTACCATATTGTAAACACATTCTGTTTACATTAAGCCTGTGGTGTTTTTTTAGTGATGCAATGTTGTCAACTGAGATTAAAAAAAAACCCGCAAGATCAGGAGAAAGAAATGTCCAGAAAATCGCTAGCCAGTTTGGCAGAAAAGTAACTTATCTTGCCTTTGATAACATTTATTTGGTATATATTTGTTTTTTGACAACTTTTTCAAATCTATGTGTACAGTAATACAAACCCCTTCGGGGAGATTGGAATACCCCCCCCCCCACCCACCTAAAATGTACTTCGAAAAATCGATTTTATAGTGAGATTTAAGAATGGTTAGTCGAAAAAAAGGTGAAAAACAAAACAAATAATCAATAAATATTGTTACCAAAGGCAATAAATGCTACTTTTTTTACTTACATGAATGAGTTTATTTTATGTTTTAAAGTATTTTCAAGCAACCTAATGCGGGTGTCTCTGGGTGCCAAATACCTCCAGATTTTCTAGAATTTCCCGCTTGATTGTAAACGAAATCTCTAGATCTAGTAAGAAAACCAGTAAATTGTAACACTGGTCACGTGACAGGAAGCGGTAATAAACAATTGTCCCTAAATAAAAAAAATCGCCTCTCGGTAAAAAGAAATCCACCTATTTATCATAGAAAAATTAAGTATAATGTTATAATTAAAAAGGAATATATAAAAACACTCATGAATATAGTAAACATATTATACCAAAACGTGGAAGCCATCCGTCCAGTGGTTTTTTAGACAATTAACTCCGAACGAACCAACATTTACATTTTTATATATATAGATATATATATATCCATGTATGCATATGTGCTTGGATTAGAAAGGAAACTTCAACCAATATATACATAAGGTGGGATGTATGAATATGTATGTGTATGTGTGATTGTGAGTGCATGTGCCCACATATATATATGGGTGGATGAATGCATACACATCCGTATGTATGTGTGTGTATATATATACATATGTATGCACATGTATGAGTGGGTAAATGTGTTCGTGTGGATATGGATATACGCGTATGTGTGAGCCCCTGCATATGTCTGTGTGTGTGCATGTGTGTGTGTGTATGTGTATGTGCCTACATAGTATGTGGATGTTTGTGAGTGTATATGCACATACATGTATGTGTGTATATATATGTGTGTATGTGCGTGTATATGTGTGTATATATATCTTCTCCTACCTATTCTCCATCTTACTTGTGTGTGTGTGGGTGCGTGTACGTATGTCTGAATGATTAAGCGCATATATACATACGTGTTTTGGTTGGGGAAAAAAGTATATATATATCTATATATATATATATATATATATATATATATATATATATATATAAAATAAAAAAATAAAAATAATTGTTAGCGGTGGATGTGTGCGAGTACGTGTGTGAGTGTGTAGGTGGGTATGTATATATGTATGCTCCTACATATATTTCTATGTGTGTGCGTGTGTGTATGTGTGTGTGCCTGCGTGCGTGTGCATGTGTACATGTACATGAATGTATATGTATGCGTGTGTTATTGTGTGTGAGTGTATGCTATACATGAGGAAAGAAAGTCTTTAAAAAGAACCCTAAAAAACCCATAAAAACCTTCACTAAATGGACCAAAAGCCACTCTTTGAATATAACTTTGACCGGACACTTTGAACACTTACAGTTGGAGTCAGAATGTCTGAGACCACACATCACTCTGAAAAACATATTTAATATCAGCGGAGGTAACTCTACAAACTCCCATTTTAAAGAAAAACTTTTTACGAAAACATCTGAAGAGAGCACACCCTAAGCTCGAAACGCGTTATAAAAATATTTTAAAATAAAAATATGATGAAAACCTTTTAAAAAAAAAACACAATTGTTGATGGCTACACTCTTTTAAATATACATTTTTTCTCTCGTTGGAACTACACAACCATCACTTTAAATATATATATATATATATATATATATATATATATATATATATATATTATACTTTATTTTATGTGTTATATTTAACTTTATCATCATTTTCTTTCTCTCCTTTTTTTCTCTCCTTTTTTCTCTCTCCTCTTTCTCTTTCCTGATCTTTCTTATTTATATTTATGTCTCGGAAGTAGAGTGAAAAGCATATCTTATTTTCTTTTATTAATATTATTGGAATCTTTTCTTTTTTCCTTGTACACATTTTTGTGAATTATTCCATGGATTTCTGCCTTTGGATTATTATGGACCATCTTCTTCCAATTACGGGATTTTCTTGGATTTTACTTGTACAAATGGAAATTCTTTTAACTTTCTTGAAGTTTTACATTTGGATTTTACTGTCACTGGATTTTTATCTTCCACCAGACTATCCATTCATGTGTAATCACCTTTTTCTTCACCATATTCCCTCTGCTTCACTTTTTTTTTGTTTTCAAGTAAGATCTTTGACTTACTTGTTGTTTCATCAAATATTTCTGCATGCAAAATCCGATCCCGCATTTTGCTAATTCCTACCCTCTGATGAGAAGGAAAGTATTTCTTCGAAACTCCGTAGATTAAGGACTATCTATTTATCTAGTGTTTCCTTTTCAGATTAAATATGTTTTTAACTCATTGCAAAGTGTTTTTAAACATATTTTTATTAACTTTTTGCTCATATATATATATATATATATATATATATATATATATATATATATATATATATATATATATATATATATATATATGATTGTTGAGCTGGATTAAATCCGACGATATGAAATAAAATGGAGGTGGAAGGACCTGGATACTCAACGTTTCGCCCGATTTATGCGGGCTTCTTCAAAAGGGATGGTCATTGACCATCCCTCTTGAAGAAGCCCGAATAAATCGGGCGAAACGTTGAGTATCCAGGTCCTTACCATCCCTTTTGAAGAAACCCGCATAAATCTGGCGAAACGTTGAGTATCCAGGTCCTTCCACCTCCATTTTATTTCATATATATATATATATATATATATATATATATATATATATATATATATATATATATATATATATATAAATGATTTTGATGAAAAGTAAAAAAAATCAAAAATGGCAACAGCATCGTAAGTTTGATACAGAAGTGCGTATGAGAGGAAATGTACCGTGAAATGAGGAATAGAAGGAGAGAAAGCGGTAGCAGCCACGTAAACGAATAGGAAAAAGTAAGATCTGTATATTTAGCAGGTGCTCGGCTGAGCTTTTATCTATGATCTCCCTGTAAAACATTCACAAAAAAAAACTCGTCTATCCACAGCTGCCAACAATTTCCTTTACTTTCTATCTGTGCCTAAAACTAAACTAAGATTCCATGAGCAAATTTTCTTGCCTACAACTACCCGGGCTTAGAACACAATACCGTGGGCTTCTTCCCAACTGACTATGACATAGTCATTTTCAGTTTTAATGCAAACACGTTCTTATGAGCCGTCCTTTTAAATAATCGACCCCTACCAATGTTCTACCATTACTGATCACCATAGTGCTGTCCTACCGGCTATCTAGCTTTCAACACTTATCCTCAAGTAGCCTTTTGATCTTGATAAGCGGTGCAATTTCTAGTAAAAACAAAAGGCAACTGGGATCACAAATGATAGGAAAATGAAAATAGTAGTATTAGGAGAATAGGTGTCTGATGAAAAAAAATAAATGACGTAAATAAAGAAGAAAACAAGAGGAGAGTAAGAGTAAATAAGAAATAATGAGAGAAAGAAGAGAAGAAAAAGATACAACGTACTAAAGTTGACCCAACGGGTCACAGTATAAATAAGTGAAATAATGAACAGGTCTAAATATCAAGTTATACAGTTAGATAATGATACTCTTTTCTTTCTGACTACAGTTCTTTTCTTTATCTACGTTTACGCTATTTAACAACATCTGATATTTCAAAATGGTCAGCCACAGATTTTTTCCCCCTTGGCACAAAAGCCAAGAGAGTCTAGGCCGTGTTTAAAATTGCTTTTTACCTGTTGACTGCTATATGTTGATGGCCCTGCGCTCTTCGAGGAGGTCCACCATCCCAGGCTTTGCTTTATCTCTTTCAAAAGAGGTTAGTTTATTGCTGAGGCATCTCTACCGGATAATGCCGACGGCACTGCCCAGGCATTTATTGCGGACCATAATGCTTTTTCTTTGGGGAACTGGATCTTCAATCTCATTTTTACTGACCATTGTGTCACGTCTTCATGACGTGGGAGAGAGATAAATGATGTCAACTGTTAAGAAAATATCAAATTTAATTATAATATTGACCATATAAATGAAGAATTCACTGATGAAGATTGGTAATACACATTGCAACGGAATCAGTTGATGAAATTAACTTTTCTGTTGATGAATCTCTCCAAGAACAACAAAATCGAAAAGAGTTCTTACACGCTGTAAACTGTTGAAAAAGATGAGGCAATAATTCTAGATTCAAGCTCATTCTTGATGGTATAATGAGCTCGCATAAAATTAAACATGAACAAACTGGTGTTCAAAGCTGATAATAATAAACTCTAGAACAAAGGTTCTCAACCAGTTGTAAATTTACCCCTAGGAGTAAAAAATTATATAATCGGAGGGGGGTGGTAGCTAACTGAAGTACCTGATAATTTAAAAATAATTATTTCTTTTCCGATTACGTCATGTCTAAGAAATGTAATATAAATTAATTTCATAATATTTTATTTAAAAAAAATTGATTTTCTGTATTTTTTGTGATACGAATGTATAATATTGTTTTCATACAAAGCTAAAATCCTAAACAATAAAAATATTCTTTTTGACCTTCTTGTTTTCGGCCATTTTATGATGACTTTGAATTTTTTGTATGGAAGTAGGGGGTAAATAGAAAAATACATAAAACTGAGGGGGTCAATGATGGAGCAAAGAGTAAGAATGGCTGTTCTAGAAAGACAAGGTTGCCAACATCTTCAGTGATAGTGATTTTGTGGAAGGAAATGGATTCGAACTTGAAACATCCAGGTCGTCAATCCATGTCACTAACCAATAGGCCACTGTCACACCTCCTACCCGAAGACGTAAAAAAACTTGAAACATAACATATTTTATCAATATGACCGGATTTGACATTAAATAACTGGAAAAAGGTTGATATGCCGTAATACACAAATACATACATACAAAGCTAAAATTCTAAACAATAAAAATAGTTCCTTTTGACCTTCTTGTTTTCGGCCATTTTATGATGATCTTGAATTTTTTGTATGTGAGTAGAGATAAATGGAGAAATTCATAAAGCTGAAGGGGGTCAATCATGGAGCAAAGATTGAGAATGGCTGCTCTAAAATGACAACTTTAGTTTAAACTTTATAGTTTTATGTTGACCGGAAACTATTGTAAATTACAAATTATTTTTGAAGCAATAATAATAATAATAACTAGTGGGACCTGTGGAAATTCTACAACAGTATCTTTCATAAATAACGCATTGCTGCTATAGGATTAGTGTAAATGAAGATTCTGCAATATTATTGTAGCCCTTTTGTTAAAACTGCAAAAGTATTTAAAGTTCTGATTTTTTTAGATGATTGTTTATATTACTTGTATTGATCGGACTTTTGTTCTCATCTTGCATGTTATTTGTACAACGTTTTTATCGGGTTGTCTTTCGACCGTCTTCAGGCATGTTGGCTGTTGTTTGGAAAAGAAAAGAGAAAAGTTACTAGCTCCGCAGATATTTCCGTATTTCTGTGAGTTAGTCTCTATTTTATGGTTCTTCTTTGGTATTTGTGAAAAAATTGATTGACAAAGCGGGAGGCAACGTTAATCAAGATCGATAGGAGATTTAGCCCCTGACTGAAAGCCTCGTGACAAAAAACTGTGTGTATGAGATTTCATACAAATACGGAAAACTATACAAAGGTGAGACCAGTCGCCCTCTAAAGGTAAGACTAGTAGAACACTCTAAAGCCGTGACACAGGGAGAGGTCAAAATGTCAGGGCTAGCTAATTCCTTTGTGGAATGAGGTCAAAATAATTGACAAGGAAGCAAGGTGGAAAGTCAGGCGATTCAAGGAGGCAACTGATATGCTAAAAAAAGAAAGAAAGTACAAAGCAAACCAAACTTAGAGTTTCATAGCATTTATCTCCAATATCCTTATAGGAGTCTGTAGCATATTTCCATTGTATGGACGGCAGGCAGGAACGGAATCCCCGGGATATTATTATACTACGTTTAGACCGAACAGATACTACCCTTGGATCCTAGCCAGAAAACTAAAAAGGTATATTCTAGTTTCACGTAAAGCGACATCATTTTTTTAAATAATTTTTTTTTTACATTGCTTCTTTGGTTATTGGGAGATCCTATTTACTAAAAAGGAAAACAGAAGGTGATATACTACAAAGATTAAATTAGCGTATGTATACACTAATTTAATGTCATAGTATGTTATCACCTTCTATGCTACTATTTTAATAAATAGGATCTCCCAATAGAATAATGTATGATCTGGAAACCGTGACACACGTACATACATTAAAGGTAGTACCGTATTTATATATAGATTCTGGACAGTTTTATACTGAATAATTATTTCAAATAATTTGGAATTTTTTAAAGCATAAGGTATGGAATAATCAATTAAGGACAAGCAGAATATTATATAGATTGAAAATAAATTTCTATTTTTTTTTTTAGGCTTCCTACGTTTCAGCTTAGTCAGACTTAGGAATAATGCTGCACGAACTCTACTGTGGAACGCATTGCTATGAGACTGCTTCCCAGCTGATTACAACATGGTCGTTTTCAAATCCAATGCAAACAAATTCTCGTCTCACAATAATCAATTCATAAGACTGATTGATACTGTTACTCCTATAGTGTTCGTCATTTTTCAGCTGGTAATTAGTTAATATATCACCCCTAATACAGCACTAACCCTAGTTGAACCGATTTCCTTCAACAGTGGAAGTTTCATGGGAACATCAAATTTATAATTGGGTGATGACAATGTTAGTTCTTTACAGTTATTGAAGGGAGGTGGTGGTATCCTTTTATATACCACACCTGGTATTCCCAAATTGTTACCCATCTTGTACTGACCAGACTCAACGTTGCTTAACTGCGGTGATCTAACAAAAACGGGTGTGTCACCGTGATTAATCTGTATATAATTTACTCATTTTCGTCTCATTAAGCCTTATACTTGAGTGGCTCCTGGCCTTAATAAGTGGTGATCCAAGAGTAAATACCTCATAAGTTGCTAAAAGTTAGAAGATCCTCAAGAAAAAAATCGTATTTACGTGAGCGATCGACAGAAAAAAAATATTCGTGGAGATTATTACATGAAAAGAGGAAAAGAAACAACAAAAAAAGTGTCACCCTAAAAGGCTTTTCTGGAAGGATGTTTCTGATGTCATGCATTAATGCAGATCTCCACCAGTCAATCTGTCTATTTGAATCTGTCAGAGAAATGCAAACACCAGTTTTGATCCAATCTAAAATCACTTTCGAAAGAACACGAAACCAACACATTAACCCCCCCCCCTGCTCCCACCCAGATTCGCCCCGGCTAAGAGCGACATAATAGGCTTAAATAGCAGCATTGAGTGTCAAGACCTGCTGGCGTTCTTGTGGCAGTCAACAGGAAGGACTTGGTTGTCGTCTTCTGACTGTCAGCTGTGCGAGGAAATGGCGGATCTGAGATGAGTATAAACTAGAATCGAGATGAGGGAGAGCGGGCTGGGCTTCAGAAAGGCTAAATCAATGGTTTTTCTAGAAAAAGAAGAAACTACGAAACGTACATCATCATCATCAGCAGCAGCAGCAGCGGCAGAAGCCGCAGCAGCAGAAGCTAATGGAAAGAATTACAAATCATATAAAATACTCCTTCGTCTTAACAGAACTTATCACAAAAAATAAAACAAGACTAGTTTATACTCGTTCCTTGAGTGGTATTAGTGAATTACCTGGTAATGTTGATTCCTATCTTTAACGTCTAACGCTTTATAGCGAGTAAACAGAGAAGTGTTTGAGGAAATTTGTGGAAAAAATACGCAAGGACTTATAAAATACAAGTTTACAAAGTATGAAATTATAAATTTATAGTTTACAACCTATAAAATTATAAATTTATAGTTTACAACCTATAAAATTATAAATTTATATTTTGCAACCTATAAAATTATAAATTTATAGTTTACAACCTATAAAATTATAAATTTATAGTTTACAACCTATAAAATTGCTAAGTAATAATTAGTTCTACATGACAGTCTTCTGGAGGTTGAAGGTTCCGTCATCATTACAGGCTATACTAAGAATATAATTCCGAATTAAGACTTCTACCCACTCATGACCGACAGAACGAAAACAAGCTACCCTTGTTGATTAAATAAAGAGTTCTAATTTTAAAATTCCTGAATTCGGCAAGACACATCTGTAGGTTAAAGGTTACATTAGCTTAAACGCTATGAGAACAACATCCAGGATGAGAGCCTAAATAATACAGAATAATACAAAACAGGACTCGCTTCTAGAACAGTGTTACCTGGGTATTTCAATTTTCATTTTTACTTAGCTTCTGTAGCTTTAAATCTAGTATGAAGAAAAATATTTGCGAAATTT
This sequence comes from Euprymna scolopes, assembly GCF_053919585.1. NCBI lineage: Eukaryota > Metazoa > Mollusca > Cephalopoda > Sepiida > Sepiolidae > Euprymna > Euprymna scolopes. Next base: position 33,250,994 of record NC_136494.1, on the reverse strand, counting down.
CGTGGCCAAAAATATGTTATTTAGTATTTGCATAAATAGTATGCAACTACGATGAACGTATTAAGGATCATATATAATATCATGTCTTTTCTCTTATATCTGTTCAAGATGAATCAATATTGCAATATCTGTTAAATCAAAACTGTCTTAAACAATATTATTAAAAATTAAATGACTCATCGTAGGGTAGGTAAAATTATTTTAAATATGTGTTGTACATTACCCGTCCTCGCGAAGGAAAAATTATTTCATATACGTGCTGTAAATTTCCTATCTTAGAGAAGGTACAATTATTTCCTACATGTGTAATACCCGTCTCAGGGTAGATAAAATATTCTTTTGCTCGAAATAGCAAATAATACATAGCATAGACATTAAAAATTCCTCTATACTAAGAATAACAGATATGTTCAAAATCAACTTCAATTTTTTCATTGTTTAAAAGGTCCCGAGCAACGTCGGTTAGCCCGGCTAGTTAAAAATAAAAGCAATTTTAAAAAAAAATATTGATATTGTTAGGCTATCAGAATCTGAAACATTTGTCTAATTTTCGATTCCAAAAATCAGTTCATAAATTATTTTTTGCTGTTTGTTTAAAACTTAATGTTCTCTTCAAAAAGATGATAAAAAATTTGTGGGGTATATGGTTAGAAAACAAGAAGAAAAAAAAAACGTACCGGGCGTATCTGCATCGCTCTTTGGGAAAGAAGAAGGAAAGGATGGCCAGCGCATTTGTATATGCGAAGGGCATCTTGGGAAGGCAGAGCATGATGGGAGAAGCTATTTTTTTCATGTCTCTTCCTTTTTTTTCTAGATAGGAGGATATAAAAGCTGGGAAAAATTCCCTAGGGGAGGAAAGAGAAAAGAGTCGTGAACATCTTTTCTTGAAAAGAATTTTGTATTGCTGACGTTCGGATTGTGCGTTGTGACATTGGTGGCGAGAGGCCAGGTGTGGTCGATTGGAAAAGAAGAGGGCAGAAACGTGCTGTTGTCGAGAGAGTGACTCACTCCTTCCCGAACCCCAGAACCGAATCCTGATTATAACCCTAGAAAATTGTTTTGCAACTAAGAGTAAAACTAAACCCCTAATACCCTTTTTATAAAATTTCAAATGCTTGGACCAGAAATTGGCTAAGTAATTTGGTAGAGACCGAAGAGGTCAATTTTTTTAAATTTTGACCCCAATTTTGACTTCTTAATATTTATTTTTTGGGGCTCAAATCAAATTCAAATGTTTGTTCCATGTCCAAGTAATCTATATCTAAAATTTAAAGTGTTTAGCCCCAAAACTGGCGGAGGTGTTCGATAGAGTTTTCCAAGGTTAAATCGTTGACCCTGACCCTTTTAAAGCCAAATTTTTCGCCGAAAACCAATCAAAAAAGATTTTCTTAAATCTCAATAGTCCTTATGTCAAATCTCGAGTATCTAGACTGAAAATTGACAGAGTTATTTCGTTGAGAAATGCACACACACATATACACACAAAAACATTTTCACTTTTATAGATATATGGATATATAAAATCATATTTTACGACCCAGCAAGCTTGCCTCCCCAAATAGACTGGCATAAATCATCATGATGTCGGTTATTTATTTCAAGTATTTCGGGGCTTTTCAGAAATCCATTTTTCCCAGCTCTCTAACCAACCAATATTGTGCACAGAAACAGCTATCCATTACACTGTACCATTATTAAATACTCCAAAGTTTGTGAAATGGAAAATATTTTTAAAAAATATCAAATTCATCTCAAACAATCTGTATGCATTTGACTACTAAAATCCTTCACATAGTATTCCTTCTCTCTCTCAGAGTAGGTTCATCCATATAGATTTTTCTTAAAGGAGAAACTCCATCTCAGTCATCAATAAAACTCTACATGGTTACTGGTAGAACAAGTATAAACATTGTGCTTCCACTTATGTGATGCCGTTATATTACAGCTGATGACAAGCGTGATTGTAACATTTTAACCAGAAACTGACGTTGTGCATGAAAGTCTCACAAAGAAACAAAGGAAAGAAGTTCGACACAAATCTGGGGGTTTTTTGTTGTTGTATTTTTCAGTGGAAAGAGAAGACATTTATTATCGGTCGTTTCCACACTAAGCCACCAGACACATATTTTCCAAGCCAGTTAAAGCTTGGAGGATAAAATGAGTTTTACATCTTGTATCAAAGTCCCTGTTGTGCTGAATGTCATTAATAAAAACCCTGCCTTGTCAACACGTGTTTCAAAGTTTCTCTCTCGGCCGCATGCTTTTTTCTTCCCTGTTTTTTCCTTCCTGTTCTCCCGATCCCTCTGTGACGTCAGACTCGCATCATGGCTTGGTCATTTGCACACGTATCAGTGGCTTCTTTATAAAGCTAACCGTTCAGCTTTATATTTGACGTATTCATTTTCTCTAGGCTTCCAACTACAGGAGTCATTTTTATGTCTTTATTATCCAATTTATCACAGCCGCTGTGAGCATGGTTAACCTCTGCGCTTGTGCAGCCAACTGTGCGAGCTTTAACCGATCAGTTTTTTCCGGTGTTTCTATCAACTAATCGTTTAGTGCAATCATGCCTGCTTGATAAATGCTTGTATGATTTTTCACGTGTGAAATTAATGTTGTCAACGAATATGTCCATCTCCATTCACACCTTGATAAATAAATCATATATTCTTCTTTTTTGCTTTTTATATTATCAAATGTCTGCCGAAGCATAATTTTGTTTCTCCATTTTTTATTTTTACTGAGGATTTACACTTGTGTGATATATTAGGTGTATATCATTTAAGTATTTATTTCAATAGCGTTCAGTTCGTATGGAGAACTAAGTAGACAAATCAACCTAATGATTTCCACCGAGAACAAAGCGTTTCTACATAGCTTAGTGCTATATATATATATATATATATATATATATATATATATATATATATATATATATATATATATATATATATATATATATATATATTGTTTTAAGAAAAACCAAGACTTCAAAGAATGGGTTGATAGCAACAAATAGTGTATTTCAGGCTTATGCGTGGATGAAACGCGGAATATTCAGTGTAGCTTAATCGCCATATATATTTTATAACTTACTACCTAGCTCTACCTACGTATTAAGTACTGTCGAAGTAAATACTTAAAGTTTACGCATAAATTTATACTTTCGTATTTATGTGAGTAAATGAAGTATATATATATATATATATATATATATATATATATATATATATATATATATATATATATATATATATATGTATAATGGTTGGTGCAAAAAATGTCGTTTTTTGACGTTCAACTTCAAAAGATCATAACTCCTTTCATAATGAACTTTATTAATCGGAATAAGAACCATTAGAATCGACACATTTTTGCCAACGAGAATCACGTTTATTCATCCCATTCGCATAGAAATCAGAAGTTCTGGAAGCGATGAAGTTATTGAAGGCCGATTCGGCATCATCTCGGCTTTTGAAGTATTTTTTGCGCAGTAAGTTTTCGAGACACTTGAAAAAGTAGGCGAGATATCCGATGATTATGGTGGATGAGGCAAAGTCTCGTAGATTATGATCAGTGGGCGAGAGGTCTGATGATTATAGCGGATGAGGCAGAGTCTTGTAGTCCAAGTCGTTCCGCTTCTGCAGGGTCAGTTGAGCAACGTGTGGGCGAGCATTCTCATGGAGGAGAATTGGTCCCTTCATATTGGCCAATCTCGGGCACATCATTGGAGCTTCTGTTTCATTTCGTCAATTTGTCGGCAGTACTTCTCTGCCATAATCATTTCACCCGGATTCAAGAAGCTGTGATGGATGAGACCAGTCACAGACCACCAAACAGTCACCATATCCTTTTTTTTGTGTGCAATTTTTGTTCCGGGAAGTGTTGTGGAGCTTCTCCAGCATCCAACCACTGTGCCAAACGTCGCCCGTTGTCGCGGAGCATCTACTTCTCATCACATGTGACAATCTGCTCGAGAAATGGGTTGTTTTTGTTGCACAGAAGGGGCATAGAAGACACATCAAAACGACGATTTTTTTTTATTATCATTCAATTATACGGCACCCATTTATCCAATTCCCTATTTGCTTTAAATGCAGAACGACTGTTGAGTGGTTGACCTCGAGTTCAACAGCAACTTCTTATATGGTTTTGCGAGAATCAGCTACTATTAAGGCTTTCAAATGTTCATTATCGAGGCTCTGGTCACCATTGCAAAATTTCTTGAACCACCGTTGTGCCACACGTTTGGTATTGGTTCCTGTGCCAAATGCATCATTGATATCACGAGCTGTCTGGGCAGCTTTTCGGCCTAGTTTGAACTGCGACAAGAAAATCGTGCGGATTTGAATTTTGTCCATGCTGTCAAAAAGCCTGCAAAGAATGAATGAAGAGATTGAGAACGATAACGCATAACATTATTCGATTGAGCGAAAAACGCACTTCAAAATAATATATTACATGGCTATATATATCAATGAATCAATTCAGAAATCATATAAAAAAGTAACAAAAGTGAGAAAACGATATTGTTTTTGCACCAACCTAATATATATATATATATATATATATATATATATATATATATATATATATATATATAGTGGCATCAAAAAAGTCCGCACTTATCATTTTTTCAAAAACCGCAAATTTAAGCTAAACTGAATATAACTGTTTAAACAACCTATACCTTGTTTGGTTCGCCTTGAATTCCTCATTCTTAGGTAAGAAAGGTTTAATATTAACCGACTTAAAGAAATTAATTGAATTTGGGCATGCACAGAAAGAAGTAAAAATACCTCGGCAAGTTGAAATGAACAGTATGCATTTCAACTTACGATATATGCCTGTGTACGTTATTTACCCACCCAAAACGAAGATTTTACTCGTTAGAAACCAACTTTTGGTGGGTGATTACTATTTCTTGTTAATTTCAGCGTTATGTGACAAATAATTTAAGAATTTATAGACAGATAAACAGACAGACACACATCCACTGTTTTATTTATATAGATTAAAACACTGGGAAAACTAAGCCGAATCAGCTTGCTCTTTGAATACCTTGAGGGCCGTGGGATGTAAGCTGGAGAATTGTGACAAAGATGTGGAAGCAGTGGCTAGCAGGAAGGACTATTACGGGTGTTCTGGTTGTTACATTCAATAATGTTCATTTTAAGAAGCTGCCAAAAAAAGAAGGCGCAGCAAGATCCAGAAAAGGCAGCATGGCCCTTGACAAAAGAGGTGGCCGTCAGAGTGGAAACTATGAAAAAAGTGCTTGAATAAAAATCTGACTAGCTAGACTCATTCTGTCCCAAGAGATAATGAATACCCTGTGTGACAAAGCATTTATAATAAAAAAAAAAACTTAATTTTTGTTAACAAATATGTTACGAACATTTGACCTGCGTCATTTTGTTACATGAATTAGTTTAGATCATCTGATTTAAAATCAAATGTTCATAGGAGAGAGCACGTGAAGGTTGTTAACATCTATAGTGAAAAGCCAGTATCAAAGTGACTCACACACGGCATGTCAAGTTTATGTTTCTTACTATTATGCATTTGACCACATCACCTCCTCCTGATCCAGCCTTGCCTCACCATTTCTCCTTCTCCAAAATCATTTTGTTTTGATTAATTTATATTTAGTGTTATAGAATTGTTTTATTTGGACACAGAGAGCAAACATCAAATAGCAAAAGTGGCTTTCTTCATTTCGATTTGTTGTCCTATAAAATTTTACCACTACTCTTAATTCTAAACAGCATCTGACATTCATAAAGCATCACCCATCTAAATATTTACTGCACTCAAAAATTTAAGTATTAGTTTAAGTTAACATGAGGAGGAGGAGGAGGAGTTTTGTAACTATTCTATAATTTCACCTAACAATCTAATAAAGAAAAGGTGCAGTAAAAATGGAATTTAACTTAAAAATCTTATCTAAAAGCAGCCGTCTGTAAACTGCACAAAGTACCGTCTCCATCAGTATTTTCATCCTAATTGCTTGACTAAGCTTCAATATCTACAAAACCTTCTCAGCAAGAACTCCTCTTATTACTAATACTGCAAAAACTGTCCTTTTTTCCCTCTGTGCACTTACAATTAAACAGAAATTTCCGAGAACTTCCAATCTTTGGAATACGTTACTGTGGAACTGCTTCCTTACAATCAACAGCATGGTTGTTATCAAGTTCAATGTAAAAAAATATTTATTGAGTCGTTCTTTGAATTTATAAAAGATCTTTCTCAAACCATTCATAGTAGTATTTCATCATCCCACTGATAATCTCATGAACCCTTATCCTCACGTGGCTTTTGACCTTCGTATGCAGTGGACTATTAGTATAAAAATATATTCAAAATGAAATTCGAATCTGAATTCAAAGTACCAGAAATTAGTAAGATTCCAGGTAGATCTTTCTAGTTTATAATTATTGTATGTCTTTTCAATAAAAATATAAATAAACACTTCCTCTCTCTATTCTCTTACTTTTAATTATTTATATCTTTCTATTCCTTTCACCACTTCTCTTATCATTCGCCTCTTATTTAAGTAATTCGCCCTTCCTCCCACCATTTAAAATATTCATGTCCAAATGAGCATTCACATTTCTAAGAGTTTGATTATTATATGAACTTAAAAAATATATACATACAATTTGGAATCAAAATAATAATTGCATTGGAAATCTGCAAGTATATAGGTAACCTCATTTTCGCAAAAAGACAAGAAACCTAATTTTTAATGAGTGCGTATAAGTGAAAGAGAGACAGAGACGTGGATATATATATATATATATATATATATATATATATATATATATATATATATAGAGAGAGAGAGAGAGAGAGAGAGAGAGAGAGTAGAGCGATGTCGTTGACTACAAGAAATTAAAAAAGAAAACCATTTCTAATTAAAGAAAAGCCAATAGTCTTCCAGATTCGAACTAAGACTGCAACAAATTAAAAAAAGAATCAAACATGAAGATTAGCTCAATGATGAAGGCAACAATGATGACAGATTCTTGGCCTTCTGTTCTCCAGATGCTGCACTTCAATTTCTTGTTCTCTGTCAGTGGAGGAGAAATCCTTCACGACTGAGACAATTTTTATTTTTGTTCCTTTTCTCCACGTTAAAAAACGACCCTGTGGGGAGGCATTGTAAATAGGAACAATGATGACAGATAAAATAATTGAACACAGAAAAGAAGAGTCTTGTAATACTGTATATATATATATATATATATATATATTGTCAGGGAGACCCGACGTTGCCCAGGATTGAATGATAATCACGAATGTTTCATACTGCCATATTTGTATTGTTATCGAAATCAGTGAAATCGCTCATTTTTCAATCAAAATGATTGATTGCCTGCTCTAGCTGGGGACCCATTGCAGTGCACCGGGAGGAAGTTTCTCATGCCTCCTCACAATGATTTAATCCACAACACATTGTAGCCTGAAAAAGGAAAAGTCAAAATTATTTATACATTCATACAGCTTTATATCATCATAATTTTCATCATATATATATATATATATATATATATATATATATATATATATATATATATATATATATATATATATATATGTTACATAGCGTTGTCACTGAAGTTATCACTAGGGTTATCATAGAGGGGCACCAAATTGACGTTTGGTGTATAACATAAAAGGATTCCGTGTGCGTATGATCGTCTAGTTTCATATGCGGTTGTGTGTGTTCATATCTAATTGTTCATATGCTTTTGTGGGTGTGACATGTATTTTCAGAACCTACCTCTGCTTCTTCGATGTTGGACCATCTGGAATTTTCTCATCCTGGAGGGAGACTTGATACCTGTTTTTGGATGAAGATTCAATCACTCCAAGACAAGGAATTAGTTTTATAGTTTTTATTTCACTTTCTCCAGATGTCCTGCAGAAGGTGGAAGTGAAATCGGCCTGTGTGGGTTCTTCTTCTACACACGTCAGCGTTCGCCCCCCCCCCCGTGGAGAGGAGGAGACAACGGGAAGCCGTCCATTGTCTTCTGTGTCCAAATCAAATCTCACAGATCTAGCCAACCTGACCACGTCACTCATACGTAATCTGGTCAGCTGACCCTCGGTTCTGGCAAACGTGTCTACACTCCACGTTTACTCACCTCTCTCTCTCTCTCTCTCTCTCTCTCTCTCAATCCATTTTGTAACATATATATATATTTCATTACCCACACAGCAGCCGTATAGCACAATGATGAGAAGCCTTGACTGTCATTTGAGCGGTCGGGTTTTCAATCCTTGCTTGAGGCACTTGCCTGTCTAGCCGCACTGATGAGCTGTTAAACAATACCGTTTGTGGATGACTATAATGCTCCCTATCTTTGGTTGAGCATATATGGAAGTGATATACAAACTGCCATTAGCGTATTAAGCGACGCTCTTTGTGTAAACAAATCGAGCGGAGGTATTTGGACGATGTCAAAACACCGTTAATTCATTACACACACAGCAGCAGCCTTATAGTGCAATGGTGAGAAGCCTTGACTGTCGTTTGGGCGGTCAGGTTTCGATCTTGGCTTGAGGCATTTGCCTGTCTAGCCGCCCTGATGAGCTGCGAAACAGCGAAACAGTACTGTATGTGTATGACTATATATATATATATATATATCGTTATTCACATACACCATATCACAGCTCATCAGTACAGCTAGACAAGTAACTATCTCAAGCCAGGATTGAAACTCAGTGCTTCTAAGCGTTATGCTATTTGGCTATATGAGAGGCATGTGAATTAACAATGTTCAAACATTGTGCAAACGCCTAACCTCCATTTGTTTACACAGAGAGCATCGTTTAATATGCTAATGGCAGTTTGTTCATCACTTTCCAATATGTTTAACCCAAGATAGGGAACATTATAGTCATCCACATACAGTACTGTTTCGCAGTATCACAGCTCATAAGTGTGGCTAGACAAGCAACTACCTTAAGTCAGGATTGAAACTGGTGAATTTCTTTTTACACTCGAACAGAATATTCGAACATTGTCCCTCCAAATGGAAAAGATGGATCGCAAGAGAAACAAACAGGAATTATCCCTGCTTTTCAATGAAAAATGCATAAGTGAAAAACTGCCACCTATATATATATATATATATATATATTCTTAGGACTGAATACTTTTGTTGAAAGCAAAAATTTTAAGTCGCCTGAAGAGGATTTATGGTTCAAATCGATTTTCTGTCGTAAAGATATTAGCATGTCGAGTGTTGTGACCTTGTAAATTTGTTTATAATAATAGAAATACACCTCGCTCTTCTTTTATTGAGTTGAAAGAAAAGCAAAGCACAATTTTGAAATATAACATCGAAATTAATCAATACATTTTTCGAAGTCGAAAATCATTGTGTCCTCAGTATTCTGGAAAAGGACCCAGAAATGCATCTTCAGGAAAAATATACTGTCCCACTCACGGAAGTCTGCAGTCATAGTAGTCTGCAACAAAAAAAGGTCCTGGATATGGCCTTAAACTATATCCGATAGTGAAACCCCAGCTTGCGGGCTTTGGGGAGTGTGGAGCCACCCTTTAATTGCAATTGCTCCCAGGTCCACTCTGACCCGGAGTGGTAGTACCTGTTAGGGTCCCAACTATGGATTAAATAGAAACTGACTTAAAAAAACAAAACAAATATACTCTATTAATAATTGTTCTTCAAAATCACTGGATTCGGAATTGAATAACCTGAAAAGTGTTGATATGCCGTAAAAAAACAACAAAAAAAAAACAAGTAAAAACAAGCAGCAAAAAAACCCCAAAAAACAAAAACAAAAAGAAACAAAACACTGCACTGGAAACAGACGCTCCAAAATCAGCTGAGCCGTTACAGAAAGCAATCATCTCAGATCAAACTATCCCTTGTGGCTCCTGAAGAACATTATAGCAGTTGTTTCACCAGACAATTGAAGGGTGAAGAAGCCATGCCAGCAGGACTGTTAAAAGGTTATACAACCCTCATACTGAAAACGAGTGAAACCCACGTTCAGCTTTCTCCACCTCCTTCGATAGCATTTTCAAATGAATTTGCATCATCGCAACAGGCTCTTACCATTGATTTCTTGCTGGCAGTGGCCATTGGTTTATACTGGAATTTGAGTGGCACTAAGCCTCCCCAAGGTCCCAGTTCTCTTCGCGCTTGTCCAGCCAAGGTCTGGCCAACGCTCTCTTCTCGGTCTTTCAATCCTTCTTGGCCCTTCTTAGCTGTTTGGTATCACTTTTCTATTGGGAGGAACGATGATGAGACAATGGGGGGGGATATGCGATGGGAGCTTCGGTGTTCTTCATTCCCTGTAATGCTTCTTCGTAATATTGTCTTCTTATATTATTCTCCGCATTCAATATGTCAGCCGTTTTCATTATCATTAGTCATATTTTTGCAGCTATTACTCGGATTCCAATTTCTGACATCCTTTTTTAGAAGTTTTCGGAATTGTTCCTAGTGCTCCTACTATTATCGGTACTATTTTGATTTTCTTCATTATCCAAATGCCTTTTAACTTTCTGGATAGCTCTGTGTATTTGCTTCGTTTCTCCTTTTCTTTCATACTCACTCTGTAGTCAGCTGGGACAGCAAAGTCTACGATTTGACAGGATTTTTCTTTCTTGTTAATTATTACGACATCTGGTCTTCTTGCTTGGATGGGTTTGTTCGTCTGTATGTCTATGTCCCATAGGATTTTGTGGTTCTCGTTTTCGAATGCTGTTGTGGGTTTATGCTTGTACCATTTGTCTGTACGCTCAAAATGCAGTAGTTTGCACAATTCCCAGTGCACGGCCCTCCCCACTTGGTCATGCCTGTTTTTGTATTCCTTTTGGGCCAGTTTGCTGCATTCACTTACAATATGGTTTATCGTTTCGTCTCTTTGTCTACAGAGTCTGCATTTGCTGTTTTCTTGTGTTTTATCGATCCTTGCTTTGATATGTTTGGTTCTTATCGAGTTATCTTGTGCTGCAGTTATTAGAGATTCAGTTTCTCAGTTTAAAGAATCCTTTCCGCATCCATGTCCAGGCGTTTTCGTTATTCTCATCGTTTGTCATTCTTATGAATCTTCCGTGCAGTTGTTTCTCTTCTCATTTTTCTTTTCTCGTTTTGTCATTTGTCTCTCTGTTTTCTGTTTTGTTGGGTTTTTTTTTAGTGTTTCTCGCTGCCAGGATTATCCTTTCAGTGTTTTTGTGTTATTATTATTATTATTATTATTATTATTATTATTATTATTAGTAGTAGTAGTAGTAGTAGTAGTAGTAGCAGCAGTAGTAGTAGTAGTAGTAGTAGTAGTAGTAGTAGTAGTAGTAGTAGTAGTAAGGTCAGTTGTTAAGGTTTATTGCTTACTTTACTTCCACATTCTTGAACCATACTGTCGCTCTCCATCAAACAAGAAAATTACATAAAGTAAATATGAGAAAAGACTTTATCTGCATTATTGTGAATATGGCAATCCCATAGGGTGATGACAATACAACAACATTTTGTTGTATTGTGAGATACTGGGTTAATGGTAATGGTGTTTCGGCTCAGAAACCATGTCTGAACCCTGAATCCAAAGCCATCATCTGATGAAGACATTGTTAGTAGCAATGTCTCTGTATAAGGAACTGTTATTGTATAACATTATATATATATATATGTGTGTATATATATATATATATATATATATATATATATATATATATATATATATATATATATATATATATATATATAGCATTTAAAATAGCCTACACAAAGGCATTTACGTTTCAGAAAGTCATATGATTTTCAGGACCGAAGTATAATAATGAAAATAAAAATGAAAATCTTACAAAGAACAAAAAAAAAAAAGAGAGAAGATTTAAGATAATAATTCTCTATAATCTGTCTCTCTCTTTCTTTCTCTTTTGCTCCCCCTCTCTCTCTCTCTCTAACTCTCTCTCTCTCTCTCTCTTCCTCTCTCTCTCTCTGTCTCTCTCTCTCTCTCTCTCTCTATATATATATATATATATGTATATATATATATATATATACATATATATATATATATATATATATATAAAATGATCTTGTCTGCCTGTCTGTCTGAGAAACGGTGTCTACCAAACTCTTTTATCTATTTTTGGTCAGCAGATTTGAAACTTGATATATATATATATATATATAAGATGAAATTAAAGCCAAGAACAATGCAAGATTTTTTTTTTATATATAGAGTAAAACTCTAAACAACAGTACTGTTGTTTAGAGTTTTACTCTATATATAAAAAAAAAATCTCCCATTGTTCTTGGCTTTAATTTCACCTTATAATTTTCTTCAACAATGCTTCAAGCAAACGACAACCTACTTATATATATATATATATATATATATATATATATATATATATATATATATATATATATATTATTTTATTTAATCACATAAATTAATATAAGACGATATAATTCTATGCATGAATTTTCAGTATTTACTTCAACAGTGCTCAATACATTAGTAGAACTAGGTAGTAAGTTATGAAAATATATATTGCAATTAATCAACACAAAATATTCTACGTTTTATCCTCGTGAGAATTCGGCATAATCCTGACAAATTTTCATGAAGAAGAAACGTGGAATGTTCTGTTTAGCTTAATGCCATATGTATTTTCATAACTTCCTATATATATATATATATATATATATATATATATATATATATATATATATATATATATATATATAATTATTATTATAATAATTTTTTAATACCTACAGACACCAGTATTTCATCCTTTCGGGAAGCATCAGTGCAGGGTGAGATGATTACTATCAGTCGGGGGATTCGAACCTGGCCCAAAAAAGCATCTCTGACTCCACTAGAAAGGAACAAACCTCACGGGCGATCTCAACCACCAGAAATATCGTGTAAATTTTAACATTTATTTTTTTAAATGTCGTAACATCCGGCCATAGTGATTTAATGATTATAACATTAAGATCTACGTATTTCAACTTTAAAGTGCTCAACAATAAGGACCGAGTTTCTTAAAGGGGCTGACATAATTATTTCCATAATAGTTTTTTAATACCTGCAGACACTAGTGTTTCATCCTTTTGGGAATCATCAGTGCGGGGTGACGTGATTACTACCGGTCGGGAGATTCGAACCTGGCCATGAAGCCACCTCTGACTCCATTAGCAAGAAACCTCATATATATATATATATATATATATATATATATATATATATATATATATATATATATATATATATATATATATTGTTACATATATGTAACAATATATATATATATATATATATATATATATATATATATATATATATATATATATTGTTACATATATGTAAAACAAGCTATAATATTAAAAGCCATTTAAGGCCCTTCTCCAAACGAGTATAGGAAAACATTTCGTCTTTTTCATCTTTAGAATGACAGTGTGTGAGAGGCCCCATCTTCTGAACGAACACCCAGAAGGAATCATTTCATCAAGTCCATTTTTGGATCACAGTGTGCAAGGAAATATTTCATCAGATCCGTTTTGGTTGGACATTGTAAAGTGGTTTTCTGATAGGGGGAAGAGAAAGACCCATCGCTGCTTGCAAGGGGTCACTCCCCTAACCACATTTCGTTTCAGCAAGAAAAAGTTAGTTGACCAGCGGCTGTCGTTGAGGTCGGTTAGCAGACTCAGATGTGAAGTTTAAAGAGAAAGAAAACAGGAATGTGTCGAACAGAAGAATAAGGAAAAAGAAATTCCTCATCCGTTGAAAACGAAGCCAGGAATAAATGCTACCCGTCACAAACTTGGATATTAAACATTCTGCTATCGCTGCCGATATACCCGAAGACGGTATTGTACCGACTCGTTCAACAAGACTTATATTCTATTGTTTCATCGAACTTTAATCTGGATTACTCCCCCCCTCCATGTCACGCGTCGATCATGTAAATTGAACTTTCTTTTGCACACTGTTTTTTTTTTCCGATGGTAAATGAAACAATTTTTCCTCCTTTGTTCGTTTGACATAAGCTAAATTCCCTTCCCCTTATTTGCATCTCACTATTATTTTTTTTTATTGTTTTTATAATATTTTCCTGTATCATTTGATGTTTAACAAATATCTATTTTTATGTTTACACTTTGGTCGTTTTGTGTTGTCTCTCTCGCATGCTTGTTCTGTTTATCTTTCTATACACGAGTTTCAAACATCTGACCCCCCCCTCCCCCATGTTCTGCTGTTTATTTGGAACCCAGGGACCTTACGAGCCACATCCCGGATTATTTTGATTATTTTTTTTATTATAAAGGGCTCCTTCAGTCTTGAACAGACTAGGGATACCCACGAAGGGGTGACTGTGCATAAAATTTTTGTGGCAGGAGGTGCGCAATCTCCAACCACACCTCTCCTGAGACGACATTGTTAAATACCAGTGGCAAGTGAAATACAGGACGACTGGAAACAAAATGTCGAGATAAACGGAGCGCACATACAGCACCTAGAATTCCCAAATGGTCACCCATCTGGTATAAACCAAGCTCAACGTTGCTTAACTTCGGTGATCCTACGAGAACCGGTGTGTCAACGCGATTATGCCGTGTGTGTATATATAATTTTATTTGGCTACATATTTCTTCCTGAAGTTCATCGAGTAGTTAATAATAAAATAAAATTAGATGAGATATGCTATTTTTATTATTTTTACTTTAAAATATACTCTCAATACTAAGTTCATATCGGTCATCGGAAAGTTATGGAAATAGGCAAATTAGTAATGCCAATTATAGATATATCAGTCCACTTCAAAATGACACATCTGCAAGTCTACTTAAAATTTAATTACACAAATACGCACACACATCGCATATATATATATATATATATATATATGTGTGTGTGTGTGTATGTGTGTGTGTGTGTGTGTTTGTGTGTACATTCTGAATAGCTTAGCAGGACTGACATTTTCAAGTATACTTCAATATTTGCAATTGGCATCACTAATTTGCTCATCTTCCAGACAAGTTATAATAAACTTTCTTCTGGAGAGAAAAAAAGAACAAAAAATTTAATTTAAGTTTTTAAGCCATAAAATAGTAGTGTTAAAAAAAAAAAAAAGAATTCAAATCATTTCGAGAAGTGCTGGACTCAATAAGATGCCTGTTAGCTAGACTCTCAACCCTAAAATAGCTGGAGTGGTGTTTGGCGCGGTGCCTCGATCTCAGTCCTAAATCTTTAATATACAAATAATTCAAATATCATATGAATGTTTTAATGTCTTATTACTAGTCTAGATCAGTACTGAAGTATACAGTCTGTGTTAAGCGCTTTGAAAATAGATTAATCTTGGCTAATGACTTTTCCTGAAAAATCTAAAAGCTGATGACAAACTTAAACAAAAAAGGAAAATAAAAATACAATTTTAAATTCTTATCCACATGGGTTTCATATTTTTCCAGGAATCATCAGTGTGGAGGATGAATATTCTGCCGGTCACATGATTCGAACCTTTGATCCAACATTTTAACTACTGTCTAAAATCTCTGGAACAACTCGCCCAACCTAACAATCTTGATGTAAGGATAGGAATTTAAACCTATTTATATCTTTAGAAGCGGAAATTCATAAAATGTTATTATAAAAAGTGGTCAACGACCTGCTACATATTTAAACAAAATTCTATTCTTAGATTATGCTATTTTTTCGTATTTTTTAAATAATTCTTCCGTGTTGAAATAAAAAATTGAATGTTCCATAAGTATCACAAATACTTTCGATTCTTTATTAAATCATCTTTGGGTGACAAAAAAACAACTCGATACGTGAAGTGGTTTGATATCAAAAGAAGAAACCGGTGCAGTTCCAGAAGAAGATTTACAATTAAATTTCCAAGATACCATAATATCATAGTAAAAACTGTACTTGCGTATGGCATAATCACGTTGACACACCGGTTCTCGCCACCCAAGTTAAGCAACTTTGAGTCTGGCCAGTTACAGATAGGTGATCATTTAGGAAGGCTAGGCGCTGTATGTACCTTCTGGGAAGGTTGGGCGTGGGGCCAGCACCCTCACTCTGTAAAAAGAACTCCTCGCTACAAAAACATCTACAAAAAGTTGTAGATGGCCTATGCCCCTCCAGGGGCTCAAGGCTATGGATGGAAAAATTATACTTAAATCAAACATTTTAAGTGGAATACAGCCAAACTATTTTAAAACAGGCAATTTTATTTATCGGTAAGTGTTAAACGGTGACAATTAACTGAAAGTGTTAATGTTTTATTACAAGGCAAGATAAGCACTGATATATACAGTTTGTGTTAAGATTGTTTAAAAAAAAAACTGTTGGCTATTATCTTTTTCTGGAAAGTCTAAAAAAAAATGAAAAAACAAGCCGAATTCCCAAATAAACAAAGTGTTATGTCCTCTAAGTGGTTTGAACTGGCTTCCTCCATAGAATTAAGTTTCATGGGTATATCAATATCATAAATAGCCTCCAGTTGCTTGTATATTGGAGAGGTGACGATGTTAGGTTTTGTAGTTCTTGCTGAGAGGTTTTGACATTCTCTTACATACAGCGCCTGATATTCCCAAATTGGTCACCCATCTAGTATTGACCAGGTTGAACGTTGCTTACTTTTAGTGATCTAGCATGAACTGGCGTTCCAACGTGATTACGTTGTATGCAAGACATTTTATGCACATAGGACACTCATGATAATAGTGCCCTACACTCAGATGCATGTTTGTGGATCCCAAATCAAGACAAGCACTGAAATACTGCTCATGTGCTGTGTTCTTTACAACAGATCAGCTTAGGATGAAATTTAATATTAAAAAAAATGACACGAAAGCTTTTATTACAAGTCAAAATAAATGTTGTCTATATGTTGTGGCTTTTTTAAGCAGATAAGTTTTGTCCATTATCTTTTTCTTAAAAAAAAACAAAACTAAATTATGACAACAAACTAGAATCAAAATGCAAAAATTAAGATATGATTAATGATAAAATATTAAAAGATAGACATATAAAAGGACAGCTAGTTGTACTGCCTTCACAATATAAAAAAGCTTTGGTGCTGATTCAGAATAAAGATTGTGTTATTGTTGTAATTTTTTGGACAGTTTACGTAAAATGCCGGTACTTGCCGAAACGCTGAGTCAATGAACTCGTAGCAGCCAACTTCATTCAAGAAAACATTAATTTGCTATCATTGGTTTATTATATGAAAAGATATTTGAACAAAGAAAATCATAAAAAGAGAAAATCATATAAAAAAATCCAAAGAAATTTTTTTGCTCTCAATAATTTGTTATCTGAAAAATATTTATTCATGAAACTTACTTTGCTTAGCTTTTATTGAACTGAATTTCAATTTTCTCTAAAGTTTTGTAAAAATTGTCCAATAATTATTAATAGTATTTTCTTCATAAAAATAAAAAGCATATTATTGAATTAATTTGGAATTCTTTTGAGATGAGTAATTTGTATTATTTATTTTATTTTTATTATTTGCAGATTATTATCCTCATCTTTTATAGTTTTTTCATGACGTTCTGCAGTGGATGGAGATGCGGAATATCTACGATTCTAGATGAGCATTGTCTGAAGATAGCGTTTCAGTCCCACCCAAAACTGGCCACAGGATCAGTTGGCCAAACCGTGGTGAGACAGCATCTATGGAGGGCAGTAATTGCTGTGGATGCAGTTGAGAGATTTGACATTCCTATCCCATCGTGATTAACCACCTGACGAAGGCTATAGGAATAATTGGGCGAAACGTTGTTAAACAACTAGAAGATGAGGATAAAAGTCTGCAAATAATTAAGTTAAAAAAAAAATATTGTTTTAATTTTTCAATTAAAGTTTCATTGAATTATCTTCGTAATAACAGAAATAATATTTTTCCCATTAATAAAAAATTGACCAGCGTTTGCGTGAAAAAAAGTCACAAAACTATTGTTTGTCACCTTCGTTTTATGTAAACTGAGTGGAAAATTCCGCAATAGAATTGTCCTTATTCTATCTATACCGAAATTTTATCTACAAAAGACACTCGATAATTAATCAAAGCCACCCCACTCTAGTCCGTGTGTGGAGCAACCTTGACGTGTAAGATTCTGATATTAAAATAAGTGTTAATTCTTGGCAATCTGATAAAAAAGTTGTGATTTCGTTTGTCTGCATATCAATCCCAATGTTAATGGCCGACAATTATTTATATACTAGCCTGGGTGCCCGGCATTGCCCCGGGGTGTTTTGAGGTGTGTGACGTCACGGGCGGTCAAAGCACTGCCTTTTATGCGATGTCGTTGACGTGAGGGTTGAATGACTTTCGAAAAATGTCAGCGACAACACCGACCCTCCTGTAGAAAACTGCACAGTTGAGGGTGAAGGGATTACAGCTTTTGCCCAATTTTTCAATATTTGTTGTCCGTAGGGTCGAGCTTCAAAATGATTCCGATCTCGTGAAAATCTGTCGTCTCTATCGAAAGTTTTAGGCAGATATGATGATTGCAGCGTCTTGTCAGACGAGTGCCACTCCCTCAGACATTTAAAATCCATGAGCCCAAATGCCCGAGGGAGTATCTATACAAATATGATGTTACAGAGTCTTAGCTTTGTACGACAGCTAAGTCTCTCTCTCCGTTCAAAATGCTGAGATCCAGCAAAAAGCAAGAGCAAGATAGCCAGCAACAAAGTAAACTGCAGACCAGCTTAATGCGGGTAATAGTCTTCCGCTTTATGGTTTTTTAAATCAGAGATTTGCTTCTCCTAGAAAGGTTGCCTTCACCACGGCTTACGGGAGCCCTCTCCACCCCAATACACATATACACACACACAAATATACACGGTGCTAGTTGGCCGTTGACCCAGAAAAAGAGTTCATTCGCCCTTTAGGCAGATATACATACATACATACATACATACATACATACATACATTTGAGATTTATATTATAGACGATAGCTGAACACGATCACTATTTTAAATATATATAGGGAAGAAATTGTGGATTCATAGCATTTCCAACGATATTATTATGCAGTTAGACACACAAGATCTTATACGATTTAAATCTATTCCACGTTTCATGACAGCATATATTAACCTTTCACATACCAACAGAACTGGACATAGAGTTTTTGTTGTGAGCAAATTCCAATCATTACCTTCCAGTGTTCTATATCTCTATATAAAACAACCATTCGTACATGCATAGAGTATTTTTACAAAATTTAGGCTGGTGCATCAACTGTTAGTCTTTCTTTTTTGGACACGGTACTACTTAATCCCACACTGTCCAATAAGGTCTAGTTCCTGCCCCATCACCACAATGTTAAAACTTTACAACTGATTGAGTATATCTACTGGTTATATTTGGTTACCCTAGAGTGTCCAGTTTGATATTGCTGATTGTATGCGATTGTACAATATATTTAGGTTCACTGAAGTATTGTTTTTATCTTACTAATTAGTTGTGAGATGAGTAGCGCTTTGTATCTTTCCCTACATATAATCGACATTTTTTATGTCATAGTCAAAAAGTCATGTTTATCACGAAACGTTAGGATTGCAAGCTTTTCATAGATACATAGAAAGCAAAGATCTACGGATATTGTTTTTTCTTTTTTTCTAAGTATCTTTTATTTTACAATTGGTGCGTGGTTTTCAGTTTTAGTTTTCAGAACTAAACAGATAAAATATGCTGATTTTTGAGTTGTTTGCTAATATGGTTTTAATGTGTGTGTGTGTGTGTGTGTGCACGTGCGTCATGGATATTTTTTTCATTGTATTATTTGTTAAGTACTTGATTTTCACTGTATTATTTGTTAAGCACTTTTTGTATAGGATGCAATCAGCTGAGTTGTGGCAATTGCATGTCATTTGTTTATATAATACAAGCCTGGGTGCTCGGCGTTGCCCGAGTATTTGGAGGCGTGTGTTGAGCAAAAAAAAAAAATAAATAAATAAAGTAGTAGTAGGCAGGCAGGCTCGAACCTGTACCGGGAAGGAAGCAAAGAACGTGAGAAAAAACCGACGTCTTTGCTGTTGCGCTCATCGCACAATCGGAAGTGATGTATGTTTAAATTAAGGCTAGACAATTTAAAAGAGGGGATGACTTTTGAAAATATCGGCGAAAAAAGCAACGCCATTCCTGTAGAAACGTGCCCAGTTGAGGGTGAACGCTAGGGTTGGATCAAATATAATTGTATTTGTATTTCAATTGTATTTAAATACAATTTTAATGTAATTGTATTTGTATTTGTATTTTTAGATTTAGGAATAAATGTATTTGTATTTGTATTTTTAGACTTAGGAGTAAAAGTATTTGTATTTGTATTTCTGGTAACCTAAACGAAAGTATTTGCATTTCAATTGTTAAAAGTCAGTATTTGATCCAACCCTGTTCACATACATGTTGCGTACGTGTACCAGTCTACCAGCCCTGTCCACTTCCAGTCACACACGCTGCTGCTAGTTGAGTGACGATAAGTCTGTGAGTCAAGTAGCTTCAATTCAGGGTTGCCAGCTTGGCTTTTTTAAGGCAAAATTTCGCGAATTTGGCTTTTTTTGAAGCAGTTTGACTTTCAAAATTTTTGTTTGTTTTTTTTCAAATTTATGCTTCAAATTTGGCCTTTTTCGGATAATTTTATATAAATATTTATTAAATATGGATTATTAAAGAAAAAGTTATAATAAAGTAATTTAAACAGTTGTTTGGATGTCTAAACTTGTAGATTTAAAAAAAAAACTTTTGACCTCCCACTCCCATTCATGGATTTACACCCTCTCGCACTAAGCGAATCTCACACCTAAATGTTTAATCCGGTTTCACATTTACTTACTAAATGTCTATATGGACCCTTTCAAAGAGTTCACAGTTGAGTATGAAACCATTTTGGGGACATTTTTTAGTGCTGGCGCCTTGTCCCTGCCAATTAGGTCACTGAGTATATTTCCTCTGAAATAATTAATTCTTGTATTTTTCGTTTGAAATTCTTTAAAAGTAGTGTTTTGAAATTAATTGAATTAATTTATTTTCAATTTATAGAAATTTGAAAACTTATAACTATAGCTATTTAAAGTTGTATTTAAAATGAATATTTTTAAGTATTCATATACTTTTTCCTGAGTAGTCCCAAAAGTTTAATTAAAAGTCAATAATTATAGATTTTCTAACTATCTTGGATTAATAGACACATTTGCCTTAATAATGACGCATAGATTGTTCTTGGAAACAAAGTCTAGTTTTAGAGTTATGACTAAAATTAAATTTATCAATATTTTAGAGATATTTTAAGTTGATACCTCCAATCCCCTGAGTAAATTTGGTCTTCTGACGACTGACATAATTCTTTTAAGAATATGATTGACAAATAGAAACTTATTTACAAATTGTACCAATAAATATGGTATGGAAAAAATGGCACTAGTAAAAATGGTAAGTAGATGTGGAGTCTAAGATAATAACCAACTACTTTTCAATTATGCTGTCATCTTAGAAATCTGTCGATTATACTCGCATGTTTACTCATTGTAAGTGTTTTCTTCAGATTTCATGTGTAATACTAAATAGATTGTAACTCCAAATGGTTACTAATATCATCATCGTAAAGAAAACATTTATAAACATCTCTTTTATGTAATCTGTCCCCGTTGTCAATCAATGCTTACATTAAAGTGTAGTACCTGCTCTGATGACCTAACTTTATCTAGTCTGTCCTTGGTCGATGAAAGAAAAATTCTTCTAAATTTGGGTATATATTTTTGGCTATGGGAGATAAATTCTGTGCCTTTTACTTTTTAAGGCAATTTCATTTGGTTTTACAATTTTGCCAGTCAGACTTAGAGATAGAAAAAAGTTAACTACCCTAAAAAGTTATGATGGCCCGAAAATGAAAGATCATTTTATGTATAATTTATATGCGAAACTAATTACTTAATTTAAATTATAAAATATTCCTTTTCAGAGCGAGCCAAACTTGGCCCGGAAACTTTCAGAGCTCTAATGATGATAAAATGCAATGAGGACATGATATAGAGTGTAATGTAGATGTCAAATTTGGAAGCAAATATTTCTTCTTTTTTCTTCTTTTCTTCGCATATTTTCAGATTGTTTAAATCAGTTATTGTATTTTTATTTGTATTTTGAGATTGAGGAATAAAAGTATTTGTATTTGTATTTGTATTTTTAGCGTTAGTATTTGTATTTGTATTTGTATTTTTAGAGTTAGGAATAAAAGTATTTGTATTTGTATTTGTATTTCTGGTAACCTTAACGAAAGTATTTGTATTTGTATTTCAATTGTTAAAAGTCAGTATTTGATCCAACCCTGGTGAAGGCATTAATGTTTTTCGCCAATTTTCCGATATATGTCGTCGGAAGAGTTGAACTTGAAAATGATACCCATCTTGTGAAAATCCGTCGCTCTGTCGAACGTATTAGGCAGATATACATACATATATACGTACATACATTTAAACAGACAAGTGAGATTTATATTATAGGTTGGTATTATGTTTGTTTATTATGCTTGTTGGGTTTAATTATGTTTTCGAAGGCTTACATAAATAACTAGTGATTAATAACAGTAATAATAACTTGCACTTAACCAAAAAAATAAATCGAAAAAGAAGCGTTACAGTGTTTTAAAAAGAGAAATTCAATACTTATAAGCAGATATTTTTGTTTTAGGAGGAGGGGTGTAGCACAAGGAAAAATAGACGAAGTGAAAATTAACTAGATGAAGTCAGGATGAATGAAAAAATAAAGACTTTGGAATCTTATTATGACTTTGGTTGATTACTGCCACCACGAAAAGGTCAAAATGCTATAGACTTTCTGGTTGTGTAAAAAATGTTTTCGTTTTCGTTTAATTAAAGCAAGAACAACTTCAAATCTCAAGAAAATATAAGCTTCACCGAATTTGGTGAAGAGTTTCTTTTGTTTTGTTTTTTGCCAAACTGATAATAAATCATATTATGAGGTTAAAAAAATAATTTTATCCATTAAAAGATCTTCTAGTCTATAATGACGAACAATATGGACTTACTACCGTGCTATATATATTTCATGCTTTAGGATTAATTTTTCTACAGAGTCACGACTATTCCCGATGCCCTTTTGCTGGGAATTCCATGATGTATCTCTGCTTCTGATGCACACCCATTGCTTTCCACCTTCAATATCTGCAACAGATAGATAAAACTTTCCAGTCAAGAATGCATAAGTTCAGTCATCATAACATTTGCAATCTCCTTTGATCCATTCAGATTGAATAAAAAAAATTGGAAGACTTACTTTTAGAATGCCCGTCGTATATATATATATATATATATATATATATATATATATATATATATATATATATATATATATACATATATATATATATATATACATATATATATATATATTTATATATATGTATATATATATATTTATATAGTCGTCCCCATACAATACTGTTTCGCTGTATCACAGCTCATCAGTGCGGCTAAACAGGAAACTAACTCAAGTCAGGATCGAAATCCGACCGCCCATACGACAGTCAAGGCTTCTAAACATTATGCTAATCATATATATATATATATATATATATATATATATATATATATATATATATATATATATATATATATATATATATATATATATATATTAAGTAATGTGATTTATAATTTAAAAGTTTTAAAATTTTTTAAATTTAACAATCAAAATTTAATTAAATTAAAAATCAGTTTCATAAGAAGGAACAACAACAAAGTCAATTATCTGTACGATCGTTTCGGAAATCCGTGCTTTTTATTTGTGGTATACATGAAGTCACGTAGAATAATTATACATAGTTTTTTTGGTAAGCACGGTCTCCTCATCAGCAAATTTAGGAGGATTTCTATTGAATTGAAAAGACACCAAAAATAAACCTAGCATTAAAAGTAAGGCAGATGAATCTGAAAAATTGAAGTAAAAGGTTTGGATATAAAATTTATAAGAAAATTAATAAGAAAATTTGTATAGGTTAGAGATAGAAATGAGTAGAAAAAAAATATATATTTTTGAATTTACATAATAAATTTGATTTAAAAATATATAGATATATAATTACCTTTTGGTTTTTCTTTTTTTGAAATCAGGAACTGTATTTAAAGTAGTCATTTAGATGTTTGCTATAGCTTTTTATTTTATTGAATGATGAATTTTAAAAGGGCGACGCTCGTGCAGTAAATTGTTTCCGTTAGCGTATTTTGATTTAGAGACGCTACAGTTAATATCTATAGAGAGAGAGTTTTTTTTTTTTTTTTTTTTTTTTTTTTTTGCAAGTTTTTAAGGGGAGATAATTGTCATGGCTTTATTTATTATTTGATTTACGAGTCTAAGGGCGGTAATTGGTTTAACTTAATTTATTAAAAAAAAAAAAAAAAAAAAAAAAAATCTATTTTTACTAATGAGTAATTTTTAATAATTTAAGGTGGTTTATATTTATTAAATTTAAACCAACGTTTATGATTACACGATAGAAGCTCGTGTCTTGAATTTACTAGTTTGGTTGTGCTTTTTATATCTTCATATTTTAAAATTTTTAGGGTTTCTTTTGTACATAATGTACAAAATTTATCTCCTGGTTTATATGATTTGCAAGTCTCAATTATTTGCCATTTTAAGTTGAAAGAAATATTGCTATTTTTTAGTTGCCAAATATAGTTGGATAGAGTAGTTTGGTTTGATAGAGAGTTATTTTTAAAAGAATGTTTGTGCGTTGAAATTCTATGTTTTATTGGGCCAGATGTGGAACCAATATATATTACCTCTTGATTATTATGATTATTTTCCGTTAGGTCTATTGTTGGATTATAATGTGGTGGGTTGGTTAATAATTGATCGGTAGATTGATTTAAGTTGGTGTTATTATTTAATCTGGTAGTTGAGTTATGGCTGTTGATAGGTTCTTGTATATTTGGAGTTTTTGATACTGTGCAGCTATAGATAACATTTTTAATTTTACATGAGCCTTGTAGGGGACATTTATTTTTTCTTCTACAGTTACAGTCCGATGTATTTTGTATAGTTGCATTTTGTAGTTTATTAATTTTATTATTATTAGAGCTAATTATTTTCTGATGAAGGTTAGGCATAGTAGAGTAAGAGACTTTAATTGTGTTCTTATTGAAAATCTTATTATATCTATGGGGGGCTTTAAAGTTCTTATCTAATATTTTAAAAAATTCTCTAGCTATGTTTGTTTCTAGGTTTTTGGAATACGGGGGGTTGAACCATAGGATCTCCTTGTGTCTATTCTTACGTTTGCGGGTTTTAGTTTGTTGTTTATTTATATTATTATCTAATATTTGTAGTTTGGTTTTATCTTTTTTTGTCTCCTGGTTATTTTTCTTAACTCGTATACGGGAAGACATTGCCATATTATATGTTATTACGCTCTTAATAGGTTTATTTTTAATGCAGTTTATGTTTCTATCATTTTCATTTATGAATTTAATTTGTGAATTATATCCAGAGTTTTTAAGGGCTTCATTATAGTATTTTTCATTTTTGGTAAATATTGATTTAGTAGAAGACAGTCTAGAAAT
>NC_136494.1:33212886-33220386 GCF_053919585.1 Euprymna scolopes | reverse complement strand
AATCACGAGAAATAGACAAATTAATCATTGGTATTGTCAGCTGCACACTCTCCAAGAGATTCTAACAGAAGCTAAACAACCAAAATGTAAATTCTAAAGGTCTAAGAAAGTTAGTTCTAGGACAGACAGGAACGTTAGTTCTAGGACAGACAGGAACGTTGTAAATTCTAAAAGTCTAAGAAAGTTAGTTCTAGGACAGACAGGAACGTTAGTTCTAGGACAGACAGGAACGTTGTAAATTCTAAAGGTCTAAGAAAGTTAGTTCTAGGACAGACAGGAACGTTAGTTCTAGGACAGACAGGAACGTTGTAAATTCTAAAGGTCTAAGAAAGTTAGTTCTAGGACAGACAGGAACGTTAGTTCTAGGACAGACAGGAACGTTGTAAATTCTAAAGGTCTAAGAAAGTTAGTTCTAGGACAGACAGGAACGTTAGTTCTAGGACAGACAGGAACGTTGTAAATTCTAAAGGTCTAAGAAAGTTAGTTCTAGGACAGACAGGAACGTTAGTTCTAGGACAGACAGGAACGTTGTAAATTCTAAAGGTCTAAGAAAGTTAGTTCTAGGACAGACAGGAACGTTAGTTCTAGGACAGACAGGAACGTTGTAAATTCTAAAGGTCTAAGAAAGTTAGTTCTAGGACAGACAGGAACGTTAGTTCTAGGACAGACAGGAACGTTGTAAATTCTAAAGGTCTAAGAAAGTTAGTTCTAGGACAGACAGGAACGTTAGTTCTAGGACAGACAGGAACGTTGTAAATTCTAAAGGTCTAAGAAAGTTAGTTCTAGGACAGACAGGAACGTTAGTTCTAGGACAGACAGGAACGTTGTAAATTCTAAAGGTCTAAGAAAGTTAGTTCTAGGACAGACAGGAACGTTAGTTCTAGGACAGACAGGAACGTTGTAAATTCTAAAGGTCTAAGAAAGTTAGTTCTAGGACAGACAGGAACGTTAGTTCTAGGACAGACAGGAACGTTGTAAATTCTAAAGGTCTAAGAAAGTTAGTTCTAGGACAGACAGGAACGTTAGTTCTAGGACAGACAGGAACGTTGTAAATTCTAAAGGTCTAAGAAAGTTAGTTCTAGGACAGACAGGAACGGGACTGAGTAGTGACGACTACAGGTTTTCCTTCACAGCTGCCGTACTTATGTGGGGCATTTTTTAGACAATAAATATTTTTAGACAATACATATTTTTAAAAAATAAATTTCATGCAAAGCGATCAAGATAACTGAAACTTTAAAGCATGGACATACAAAGGCTAAAGTTTAAAATTTAAAAGTATCTTGAAATTTTGTAAAAGTTGATGGAAATCAATAAATTTTATGTGGGTTCTGCTTTGGAGGAGATCATGTTGTATGTGAATAAATAAAAGCTCAGATTATTAAAGCATTAAATTATTAATACTTCATTTAACGCCAAATCATATTTTGACCTATAGCTGAATTTGTCCTTTGTGTATGTGCCTTGCCTTTTTAAGGACATACGATCGCCAACATAGTTATATGTTAACTATCAATTAATTAAGTAATTAAGTAAGTAAAAACTTTTAATAATTTGGCATATGGTAAGAGTATTCCCTAATGTACTGGGAGACTCAGCGTTAATCCTCAGTCGAAGTCATAACAAAGACTTTTAAAAAATGGTACTTGATACTCCCCTGCTAACACTAAGTAATACAAGGGCAACGTCAGAGGTAAGTGGCGTAATCTTGTGAATGAAGTGGCACCACCTCCTACTCCTAAGTGTAGCAGTTAATGAAAAGGGAACCTTCGAGTCGCCCTCGTTTATAGTCGGACACTTAATTGTTTTTGTAAGGTTGATTAAGGGAAAACGAGAGAAATCGAGAAACTTTATTTTTTATTGGGTAACCGGCCCATTTTTCATTCATCGCCTTAACTTCGAACCCTCTAGAATGACGCCTGACATTCTCAACTTTCTATCACTTTTAGCTTATTTTAGAGAGGGTTAACTGTAAGATCCCTTTATGATCTTTGTCTAAAAAGAAATCCTGTTTATTAACATAATGTTGGATTTATCTTGGTAAATATATTTTAGTTAGTATTAATACTAGAAAATATACCACCAATATTTAACAATTGTACTCTGCGACTTTCTTTTGTAGTCACTAGCATTCTGGGAATTTCAGACTTAATCATTTCTATAATCAGCTGGGATAGATTTATTCTGACTCCTCTGCTTTTAAGAAATCTCGTATCTTTTAAATTTTCCTGTTTCTTTTACCCTGGATTGAAATTGCAAACTAATTCTAGATAAAATTCATTTTATCATTCCTCAACAAATGCTTCTACCTACAATCACGTGGACACACTAGTTACCACTAGATCACTGAAGTTAAGCAACGCTGAACCTGGTCAGTACTAAATGAGTGACCATTTGAGACTTTCAGGTGCTGTATGTGCTTTCCGCTTATCTCGGCATTGTTTCCAGTCGTCCTGGATTTCTCCTTGCCACTGAACTCAAACACTACCGATTCAGGAGAGGCATGGTTGGAGATTGCGCAATCCTTGACTCACAATTACATGAGCAGTTGCCCCTACAGAGAGTATCCTTTATCTTTCGGGCCCTGTCGGTGGGGCATTAGAATATGCCGACTGCCCCCCCCCCTGCAGAGGGTAAAAGTCCCTCAATGGGGGTCCTTAAACTATATCCAATGGTGAGGCCCCAGCTTGTGGGCTTTGGGAGTGTGGAGCCACCCTTTAATTACCATTGCTCCCAGGTCCACTCTGACCCGGAATGGTAGTACCTGTTAGGGTCCCAACTATGGGTTAAATAGAAACCGACGTGAAAACAATAAATATATTCTATTAAAAAAATTTTTCTTAAATCTTTGGATTCGGCATTAAATAACCCGAAAAGGGTTGATATGCCGTAAAACAAAAACCAACCAACCAACCTTTATCTTTCAAGATGTGTTCATCGATATGTGTTCAGTAGAGCCTGAAGAAGACTGGAAAATCCCAAGGCCGTAACACTGTGAATATAACAACTGTCTAACCTCCTTGGTAGGCGGTAAATAGAATAACAACAACCAAGTTGGGAACAGACCGATGGATAGACAACGCATCTAATAGACCACTTATTTTATTTCATTTTCTTGTTTATTTTATTCAGTCTATGCATTTAGTAACGACTTGTTTAATGACTACTAATCATTCACAACAAATACTTATCCAGCTACAACCACTATTTCTCTTACACTCTACCTGTGCCGAAAACTAAACGAAAATTCCATGTGCAAAATTCTATGTGCAGAATTGCTCTTCTGTGTTCCACAGTTTCCAAAATTTAAAAACGCAATAGATTCCCAAATATTAAAAAAAAAAATAAATAAAAGTGAAAACTTACTTGCCAAACCAATAATTTCATTTACACAGACACCAAATCTCCATTATAACATGATTTTATCTTCTATAATAATAAAAAAAAACAATGAGTGAGTTTGAAAAGTGCAGCATTTGGTTTTAGTCCTATATTTTTTGTTCTTGAGAAATGGCAAGCATTTTTGAGAGTTAAGCGTCCTCTGTTGATTTCATTAGTTTCTACGTTGTCAACAACACAAACACAAAACAACAGACAAATAAACGAGATTTGAATGACAGACCGGATTAAACACAAGCAAGATTCCTTAATGGAATAAACGCATAAGAAAAATACAATTTCTTAAATTATTTCTTATCCTCATGGAGACAGACATCTTATATTAGTATTGATTACTAGTTATATCTACTCGACGTTACCTAGGAGTAATTTTACCATTATTTTTGCGCGTTGTTCATTTCTTTTAATTATATTCTTGTAAAAAATACATTTTTTTATGTAAAGATAATTCAATAAAGGAATGTTACTAATGGAGATTTGGTATCTGTTTGTCTGGATCTGAAACGATGCAATTACTTGCATTAATCGTAACCTCTTTTAATGCTCAATTTAGAGAGAATAGTGTAGTGTCTGTTTTGTTGTCATGAGACCAACCTCATTTATTTTCAGGGTAGGGGCTATGAAGCATTATCGGTTTTGTCTTCAGGAGACTATCATTCCATGCATTACCTCCTCTTTTTTAGGGGAAGGGAATAATATGGTATCTGTTCTGTAGTCATGATACCATCATCCCAGACATTACCGCCTCATTTTTTGGAAAGTAGTGTAGGATCTGTTCTGTTGTCATGAACACATTCTTCCAGACATTATCATCTCTTTTGACACAGGTAGCGTAGTATTTGTTCCTTCATAATGATAACAACCTCCTAGGCATTATCTCTTTCTTTCAAAAGAGGGAGTGTAGTATATGTTTATTGGTCAGGACACACCCAGGCATTGTTTCATCCTTCTCTTTTTGGAGGAGAAGTAGAGGATAATACAGTATCTGCTCTATGGTCTTGATACTATCCTCCCAAGGATTATTTTCTTTTTAGGAGTGTGTGTAGTAATACAGGGTGGAATGATAAATTTGTCGCCCTAAAGAAAACCACACTACAGCTTTATTTTAAACTTTTATTGAAAAAATCAATTCAGATAACTTGATTATGTAGGAGAGCTGACATCTATTCCATCTCAGCCTCAACCGCTGCCTCAGTATGGGTTCGGAACTGGCAACATGCCTTTTTCACAAGTACCGGTGGAAGCTTGGCGGGAGCTCGGCGAATACTCGGCAGATGGTGGTGATCTGGCTAGCTTTGTCCTGGGAAGTCATGTTGGTGATGTTCACGATGTATGACCAAACGAAATAGTCCAGCGGATTCAGTTCAGAAGAGGAGGGAGGGCCAGTGAGAGAAGGATACAAAGTCGTAGCACTCCTTCTGAAGCCAACCCTGTGTCTCTTTGGACATGTGAGCCCGCACCGAGTCCTACTGTCACACCCAGAGTTTGATTGCACCAGGGGATCACCACACTCTTCAGCACATCCAGATACACTTTGGTGTTGACTTTCAAGCTGACTTCAAAGATTTGAGGTGGCATCATGCAGCCCTCACTTGAAACCATATCAAAGACCATAACTGTGGCTGGAAACGTTGTTTTCATAACGCTAGGTACATTCCTGTTATTCGTGCCAATCCAGCGATGGATGTCGAGGGTGCCGGCAATATTCCTGTTGTCATAACTTGGATCGATAGAGAGCATGACGTGTACAGCAGCACATTTCTGATCTCGCTCGTTGAACATTGTTCCCGTTTCAGACATGATAGAAGACTTCTATCGCTCTTGGGATTTATACACGATTGGCCACCTAGTAGATGGTCTGCAACAAAAAAAAAGGAAACTGATTTTTCATCAAACGGAAATGGAATCATGTCTTCTTTTCTAGAGCGACAATTGTATTGTTCCACCCTGTATAATAAATTTATAAATAATGAACTTTATTCTGTTTACATTTTTGGAAGGATAATTCAATGAAGGAATACACGCCGGTTAAACGAAATCAGTTTTGCAATAAAATTAATAAGACATCTTGCGATATATAGAAATTTTAATCCCATAAATAAGACCAATTATTTCGTATTTTTGGCATTTTGAGTGTTTAATCATTCACTTATTTGAAAAGTCAGGTAATAGTAAAAATTTTATATTTTTACATATGTTTGTATTTTTTTTGAGATTTTTTTTAATATATAAAGCATATTACATACCGAGAACTGTGTTTGAATGAAAAAGTTTGAGGGTTAGAAGTGACACAAGACGGAAGTCATGAAATCACGTGAATTCCGGGAACAGATTTTATGTCTCTTTTCGCTAATGAAACATAATCCAAAAGACATGGGGTAGGCAACCCACTATGAGGCTGGGTGCAACGAGACTATCTATGTGCTTATTTTCTCTCATGCATATACAAGTATTCATATGGATGTTTTTTTTTGTGACTGTCTTTTTAATTATTAATAACTAATATAATATAATTTCTAATATAAATCTCACCTGTCTGTTTTAATTTATGTATGCATGTTTATATATTTGCCTAGAACTTTCGACAAAGGTGACAGATTTTCACGAGATTGATATCATTTTGTAAGCACGACCCTTCGGAAGACAAATATCGAAAAATTGGCCAAAAACGTTAATTCCTTCACCCTCAACTGAGAACTTTTCTACAGGGAGGGGTCGCTTTTTTCGCCGATATTTTCGAAAGTCATCTCCTCTTTTCGATTGTCTAGTCTAAATTGAAATCTACGTCACTTCCGGTTTGGTGATGGACGCAACAGTAAACCATCACGTTTTTTTTTTCACGTTCTTTTTCCTCTTTGCGGTACGGGTTTGTGTCTGTCTGCCTACTACAACTTTTTTTTTTGCTTAACACATATCTCCAAACATCCGGGAAACGCCGGGCGCCGAGGCTAGTGTTTTATAAGAAAAACATCGGCGTCGGAGTGATTGTATTCCACGGACGATTAAGCCCCTGATGCATGACGACAAAATAGGCGTAAAACGGCTTATTTTATTTTAGCTAAATACTCATCTACGATATGGTAACAGATGCGAATGCACACACCCATCTATCTATCTATCTATCTATCTATCTATCTATCCATCTATTATATATATATATATATATATATATATATATATATATATATATATATATATATATATATATATATAAGGTTGAGAAGAAAGTTACTACGGAATTTTTAATTTTGATTTAAAATGATATATTTTCAAATAAGTTTTCGTTATAATACCTTAACATTATATATCATTTTAAAGAACGTTTTTCGTTTAAATAACAATCGTTTTAAGACAATCATATCTTCGTTTCAGATCGTTGAATACAAGATGGAAAAAAAGCAAATTCACACAATTTTCTTATTTCAATTCAAGTTAGGCTGAAAACCTGTGGAAACAGCTCACGATTTCAACGGAGCGTTTGGCCCAGAAACCAATACACAATGCACAGCACGATGGTCGTTTAAGAAATTTTGTGGCGGCGACGAGAGGCTTGAAGATGATGAGTGTAGTGGTCGGTCATCGGATGTTGACAATAGTCAATTAAGAACCTTAGTCGAAACTAATTCACCCACAACTATTCGAGAACTTGCTTCTGAATTAGACGTAACGTATATAACGATTCTCAACCACTTGAGAGAAATTGGAAAGACAAAAACTTTATTTATGGGTGCCTCGTGAATTGAACAACAACCAAAAGAAATGCCGTTATGAAGTGTAATCTTCCGTTCTTTTACGCAACTAGAACCATCCGTTTCTCCACCGAGTTGTGACTTGAGATGAAAAGTGGGTTCTTTATAACAACTGGTGACACTCATCTCAGTAGTTAGACGTAAGCGAAGCTCGACGACGTTTCCTGAAGCCAGAGTTGCACAAAAAGAAAGTTATGCTGACTGTTTAGCGATCTATGACCAGTCTCTTCAATTACAGTTTTTTTGAATGGAGGCGAAATTACAGTGGTAATGTACTGTCAACAAATGGATGAAATGCATCAGAAACTTCGACAACAACACCCAGTATTAGTCAACAGAAAAGGCCCAATTC
>NC_136494.1:33157886-33207886 GCF_053919585.1 Euprymna scolopes | reverse complement strand
GTCATAACGCATTTTTTCAAACAGCAGTGTGAGCCGCTATTGAAATTTCAATTATAATCCAGAAGGCGATGTCACTCTCGCCCAGTACTATAGACGATATGAGGATATTTTGATATCGGATTGTAGTACCTGGTCAGACGCGAAAAAAGTTAGGTTTTTGCTCAGGAAATTGGGAACAGCCGAGCAGACAAAGTTCGTGAATTTTATTCTCCCAAAAAAGACCCGTGAGTTGAGCTTCCAAGAAACAGTTACGCTACTTACAGAACTGTTTTCTGCAAAAACGTCTCTTTTCCATAGGCGATATAAATGTATGAATGTTACTAGAAGAGAGGAAGACGACTACACTACTTATGCAAATATAGTGAACAAGAATTGCGACGATTTTAAACTGGAGGAATTATCATCAGATAATTTTAAATGTTTAATATTTGTGCAAGGGCTGGTCTTAAATAAAGACGCTGAAATCAGGCGTCGTATTTTAAATAAATTCGGAAACCAACCGAATTTAAAACTACAAAACTTAGCGAATGACTGTGAACGGTTTATTGCCTTGAAACAAGACAGTTTTGACATAGAGGAAAGCGGAGTGTCGCATATTAAAAAGATCCAACAAAAGAAAAATTCGACTTCCAAAAATAACCAGAGAAAGAAACAGGGAAAAGATCCACCTGGACCACGTTGGAGGTGTGGAAATAAACATTGGTACAATGCATGTCCTAACAAATTCAAATAATGTGACAACTGCCACCAGAAAGGGCATAAAGCATAGCATTGTAGAAAAAATCTGGTAGAAAGACATCTTTCTTGAACCTGAGGAACAAAATATCCGGAAATATGTACAGGTGAAAATGTTTAAAAAGAAAGTAAGGCTACAGCTTGATAGTGGGTCTGACATTTCCATTATCAATGTACAGACATGGAAGAGGCTTGGGAGACCCACTATGATTAAATCACATAAAACGGCGAGAAGCTTCAATAGCGAAAAATTACCTTCGAAGGAGAATTATTGACGAATATTTTTTTCCAGAACAGGGCCGAAAAAGCAAGAATTTTTTCATGAGAAAATTAAACAAAATCTTTGGAACTGATCTGTTCGAACAGTTTAGACTATGGGATCTGCCTTTAAGCTCATTTGCCAAAAGGTTGAGGATTCGAATGTGGAGGCAGAAAAAACTTAAGAGGGAGTTAAAAGTGAATTTCCCAGACGTATTTTCAGGCGGTTTGGGAAGGTGTACAAAAGCGGTAGCAAAATTTAACGTAAAAATAAATGAACAGCCAGTGTTCAGAAAGAAAAGAAATATTCCATACGCCGCTATAGAACAGATAGACAGTGAATTAGAAAGACTCGAAAACATGGGTGTCATCGGAAAAATTGATCACAGTGAATGGGCTGTACCAACGGTTTACATCAAAAAGAAGAGTAAGGAGATTCGGATTTGCACCGACTTCGCGACAGGCTTAAACATGGCATTGCAAAATCACCATTATCCTCTTCCGAGCTCTGAAGATATATTTGCGAAACTGAGTGGAGGGAAATATTTTTCTAAAATCGACCTCAGTGACGCGTACTTACAAGTTCCAGTCGATGAGGAGTGTTCAAAGCTACTATGTATTAATACCCATAAGGGATTGTACAAGTTTAACAGACTTCCTTTTTGTTATGATTTAATTTGTTGTTAAGAGTTATCCCCCTTGGGATTGACATTCATAATAAAAGCGCCCTCTGTTTCATTTTCCCGCTCGATCCTTTCAAGAGCGTACGTGTATTTTACAGTTAATAAAACCTTTCTAAAAGGCAATTCTTTACTTACGGATACTATTCACTTCAATTTTATTAACTGTAAAAAAAAAAAATAAAAAATAATGGATCGAGTCTTACGTCCCGACAGATTCGAGGTGGAACCTACATGCCCTAATTCCGAAAAATCCTATAGGCATTGGAAATTAACCCTCCAGAATTATATCCGCTCACATAATAACGGATTAATCGAAAACACTTCAGATAATTTCTTTGCCTTGATCAATTGTATTTCAGCCTCTGTTTTCGATTTAATAAGCGATAAAACCGACTACGATAGTGCATTAAGAACATTGGACGCCGCTTATTTAAAACCTGAAAATATTGTTTATAATAGATATCGATTGATGACGACGAAGCAACAAACAACACAAAATATAGATGCCTTCATACTACAATTGGAAATGCTTGCCAAAACATGTAACTTCGAAGCGGTTTCTGCTGAAGAAAACAAAAATCAATACATTCGGGAAGCTTTCATCGGTGGAATTTCTTCTTCGTCCATCCGACAACGACTGTTAGAAAAACCCATCCTGACTTTACAAGACACATATGCCACGGCCAGATCTCTTGAACAAGCAGAAAAGCATTCGATAAGCTACGCAAATAACTTTACTGTAGCAGCTACAAATAATCCTTCGGGCTACAATCGTATAGCTGTGACTAAAGAAAATATGCATCCAAAAGGGGTTTGTTTTTTCTGTGGAAAATCACGTCATCCTCGATATTTATGTCCTGCACGAAACGCCGAATGTAAAAAATGCAAAAAAAAATGGTCATTGGGCTAAAGTGTGTAAATCTTCTATTTCTAACACTCATACTGCTGTTCTTTATGACGACTCTGACTACCCCTCACCTTCTCTATCCTGACTAGGAACTAACTCCAAAGATGTCACATTCACTCAATGCCAAATTAACGGGCACTTCGTGAACGCTATGGTGGACTCCGGCAGTGTAAAAACATTCATTAATGAAAATACTGCTAAAAAACTTAAACTCTTCACAATACCTAAAAACAAAACTATAGCTCTGGCTGCTTCCGATCAACATGCTAAAATAACTGGCGAAGCTGTCGTGGATTTAATACTGAAAGATAAAACCCATTCTGGAATAACAATTGAAATCATTGAAAACCTTTTCATTGATTTAATAATCGGAAAAGATATTTTAAAAAAATATAAAAAAGTAACACTTAAATTCGACGGTCCTAGAGACAAACTTATAATTGGAGCTATAAACACGAATAATTTTTTTCCTACCATAAACGTTCCACCCCCTCCTCTCTTTTCTAATCTTTCTCCTCATACTACTCCTATTGCGACAAAATCCCGACGTTACACTTTTGCCGCCAACAAATTCATAAAAGAAGAGACTGCTAGAATGTTGAAAGAAGGCATAATTGAACCTTCGATATCTCCGTGGCGAGCGCAAGTTCTCGTAACTTCGAATGAGAATCATAAGAAAAGAATGGTAGTCGACTACAGCGATACCATTAATAGATTCACGGAACTAGACGCTTACCCAATGCCTAATATCAATAAGATGGTAGACGACATCGCTCAATATAACATCTTCTCTACTCTCGACCTAAAATCTGCTTATCACCAAATACCTATAAATCATGCTGATCGTAAATTCACTGCGTTTGAAGTAAGTGACAAACTTTTTCAATTTACTCGTCTTCCTTTTGGCGTCACCAATGGAGTAAGTGCTTTCCAGAGGAGCATAGACTATATTATAGAAAAAGAAAATCTAACCGATACCTTTGTGTATGTTGATAACGTAACTATATGTGGAAAAAATCAAGAAGAACACGATTACAATCTTCAAAAATTCTACAAAATTGCTAAACAATATAACATCACTTTAAATGAAAATAAAAGCATAATTTCTTCTAGTTCTATTACTCTACTCGGCTACACCATAGAAAATAATCAAATAGCTCCCGATTATCAAAGACTAAAACCATTACTCGAAATGCCACCTCCGCTGAATCTTAAATCTCAAAAAAGAATAGTTGGAATGTTTTCCTATTACTGCAAATTCATTAAAAAAATTTCTGATAAAATTTTATTACTAAATCAAAACAAAGAATTTCCACCATCTGTATTAAAATCTTTTCAAACATTGAAAAATGATCTAAAAGACGCCACTTTAATAACGGTAGATCCAAATAAAGAATTTGAAGTAGAAACGGACGCTAGTAACTATTGCATTGCTGCAACACTAAATCAAGAAGGTCGTCCTATTGCATTTTTTTCAAGAACTCTCAATACTAACGAAATTAAGCACCATGCAGTAGAAAAAGAGGCAGCCGCTATTGTAGAAGCTCTCCGTAAGTGGCGACATTTTCTACTCGGCAGGCACTTTAAAGTCATCACAGATCAGAAGAGCATCAGCTTCATATTCGACAATAAAAGAAAATCAAAAATTAAGAATGACAAAATATGTCGTTGGCGTATAGAATTATCCCAATACAATTTCACTATAGTTTATCGACCTGGACCTGAAAATATTGCTGCTGACACATTCTCTCGCATCTCTGCTCTTACTTACAATCTACAAGATCTTCGTGATTTACATAAACAATTATGTCATCCTGGTGTTTCAAGACTAAGCCATTTTATAAGAACGAGGAACCTCCCTTTTATTTTGGATCAAATTAAGAATATTACTGACTCTTGCTCATCCTGTCAATTACTGAAACCCAAATTCGCCAATACCAATGGAGGGACTCTCATTCAAGCCATATTACCTTTTCAACGATTAAATCTTGATTTTAAAGGCCCTCTACCTACTTCTATACATGGCAACAAATATCTACTTACTCTAATTGATGAGTATTCCCGTTTTCCTTTCGCTTTTCCTTGCAGAGATATGACAAGCAAAACCATTATCCACTGTCTAAACAAACTCTTTTCAATTTTTGGTTTGCCTGACATGATACATACTGACCGTGCTTCTGATTTCTTAGCAAGAGAAATAAAGGATTTTTTACACAAAAAAGGAATTGCTACTTCTAAAACAAGTAGATATCATCCTGAAGGTAATGGACAGATTGAAAAACTCAACGGTACCTTATGGAAGGCCATTCAAACAACATTACATTCTAATCAAATGAAACTACCTTATTGGGAAGACATACTACCGGACGCACTTCATTCAATTAGATCATTACTTTGTACTGCCACTAATATGACTCCCCATGATAGACTATTTAAATATAGTCGTAAATCTGCTTCCGGAATTTCAATTCCTTCTTGGGTTAAACCAGGCCCAATATATATTAGAAACCACACTAAAACAAGTAAACATGACCCTCCTGTAACGCCTGCCACCCTAATAGATGTCAACCCCCACTACGCTTATGGTCAACTACCTTCTGGTACTGAAACCACTGTCAACGTTCGAGACTTAGCTCCAAACTCATCAAATGAAGAAAACTCTAATAATAATCCTACTACTTCAGAGACTTTATTTGAACCTTCTACTAATGAAAACATTGGTCATGAGGAAGACAAAAATCAATCGTCTGATCTTGAAGAAAATCAGATTTCACTAAAAAATAATACTGAAAATCAGCATTCCTGCCAATCTGTGCGGAGGTCGTCCCGAGTTCGACAATTCCCTAGTAAATATAAGGATTTTGTGACTAAATATTGAAAAAACTGCAGTTTGGGTTCATATGTTATTTGTAAATAAAATGATTCTTATGTGATTGTAAAAAAAAAAAAAAAAAATTTGTCTATAATTAATTACCCCTTACTTGAATACTTTAGGACGGGGAAAATGTTATGATTTAATTTGTTGTTAAGAGTTATCCCCCTTGGGATTGACATTCATAATAAAAGCGCCCTCTGTTTCATTTTCCCGCTCGATCCTTTCAAGAGCGTACGTGTATTTTACAGTTAATAAAACCTTTCTAAAAGGCAATTCTTTACTTACGGATACTATTCACTTCACTTTTGGGGTCAAAGTCGCCCCTGCGATTTTTCAGCAAATTATGGACATTACGTTAAATGGGTTGAATTTCGCAGTAGGGTACCTGGACGATGTGTTAATGAAAATCGCTAGCAAAAAACAACACAAAGCTCATGTAAACCAAGTATTCAAAAGGATCCAGGATTATGGATTTAAAGTAAAACAGGAAAAATGTACATTTTTCATGGAGAATATAATAAAATACTTGGGGCAAATCATCGATAACTATGGAAGAAGGCCGGATCCAGATAGATCGAGTGCAATAAAGAATATGCTTGCTCCAGAAAATATTGCGTCTTTACAAAGTTTCTTAGGTTTGGCAAATTACTACAATGTATTTGTGCCAAATATGCATAAACTAAGGTCGTCTTTAAATGAACTGTTAAGAAAAGACCAAAAATGGGTCTGGACGCAAGAGTGCGAGGAAGCGTTTCGGGAAATTAAAGAGACTTTAACGTCTGACTAGTTTCTGGCACATTATAATCCCAAGCGTGAAATTATAGTTGCAAGCGATGCCAGCTCCTATGGCATAGGAGCATGAATTTTACACAAAATGGATGATGGAAAAGTGAAACCCACAGCACATTCATCTCAATTACTTTTGCCAGCCGAAAAGAACTACTCACAAATTGAAAAAGAGGCGCTAAGCATTATATTCCCGGTAAAGAAATTTCATCGTTTCCTGCACGGTAGGCAATTTCTGTTACAAACAGACCACAACCCACTATTAACGATTTTCGGATCGAAAAAGAGATTACCACAACATACGGTGAATAGACTCCAAAGATGGGGTACCATACTTCTGAATTACAATTTTCAAATGGAGTATGTACCATCTAAAAAATTTGGCCATGCAAACGGGTTATCGAGGTTAATACCTAAGCAGACATAACATTTGGAAATAGCAGCCATTCAAGGAGGAGTTAAAATAAAAAAATACTTTATGTGACACAATAAAAGAACTTGTAGTAACGCTTGATGAGATTAAGAGTAAGGCAGAGGTGGACTAATTTATTATACGCACGAAAGAATTGATCAACAATAACGAACTTAACGAAGAAATTTATTCAATTTGTGATAATGTCCTGTTATATAGCGACAGGGTCGTAATTCCTGCGACATTACAGAAAAGAATGCTCAAGGAATTCCATGTAGGACATCCAAGTATATCAAGAATGAAAAGCCTTATGTGTTTTTTCGTTTATTGACCAAACATGGATAAGGATATAGAAGGAAAAATCAGGGAGTGTAGAGGATGTGCATTAGCTATGAAAGCTCCTCCGACTTAATTCGGATCGTGGGCAAAACCGGACCGACCTTGGTCTAGGATTCATTTAGATTTTGCAGGATCGCTAGATGGGTTCTACTATCTCATTGTTGTAGACAGCCTATCTAAATGTCCGGAAGTATTAAAATGTAAGAATCCCACATCCGAGGTAACTATCAACTTCCTGTATGAACTATTCGCTAAGTTTGGAGTAGTAGACTGCATTGTTACAGACAATGAAACGCAATTTACGTCTACCGAATTTAAACATTTTTGCGAGGATCATCTAATCGAGCATATAACCATTCCGCCATACCACCCAAGAAGTAATGGATAAGCAGAAAAATTCGTTGACACATTCAATAGAGCCCGAAAAAAGCTAGTGGGTCGCCGACGGATAAGTCAATCCAACAGTTTTTACAAGTCTACTGAGTCACTTCGAATGCAAACATCGAAATTTCGAAGACACCTGCTGAGGTTATGTTCGGGTGCAAGGTTAGATTGATTTTTCACAAGTTGTTATCAAACCAGGATAGGCCAAACCTCAAAAAACGATAACAAAAAAAAAAAACGGTATAAAGTTGGCGAAAGAGTCTTCTACAAGATTCACAAAAATAATAAGACTTTCTGGGAGTCCGTCATTGTTGAGAAACAAATAGGCAACATGGTCTACATGATTAAGGGACCAGACTTCGTGCACAAAAGTAACACTAACTAAATTCGGAAAAGATACTCGAACAGTGAGGTGACCAAATCAGCCGAGGAGGACATCATGAACACAGCGTTTGATACTTTTCAGGTTCCCATACCAGAGACAGCTCTGGAGAACAGAAGGTCAAACAGAAAAAGGAAATCAACAGAACTGATTAGGGTGAACCCAAAACAAAAACGTTATTAACCCCAGACGGGTTATTTTTAAGGGGGGGGGGGTGTTATACCGGCCTTCCTTGAACAGAGGAATTTACACCGATTAGCACTATAAATAGCGCTGGTAATTCCAACACCGGTGAGAGAGATGCGACTGCACTTCAACTGCTAGCAGTATGTACAGCAGATATAACGCATCCCTATCTTTGTACATTATTTTTAATACACTTGTTCCTTAACCGAACCTCGACTTGATTGTTCTTATTTTCACTGTTGTTCCACGACACAACATTAAGTAATACTAATTTAGATAGTTTCATTCTGAATGATAGTATTTCAAATAGTTTGTATGCCGCATAAAGATAGTACCTGTCCTGTGTTTATGTTTTATGGAACCATTATGTCAGAGTTTCTGAGAATAGCTCGCGTTACCTTAAAATTAATAGATTTTATAACCCCAGTTTTTAACTTAATAATAAGGATGATTAAACAAAGTGGTGATAAAACTAAAATATTTAAAAAGTTAAATAAAGCATTTGTTCGTTAGCCTGATGATTTTGAATTGTATAAATTTAACCAGAATATATAATTAAAGGAAATCCAAAACTATATTAGTAATGTATAAAATGTATTATTTAAAAAAAAATGTGTACATATATTAATACAAGTTAGAAAAGCATTTCATCTAAGGCATGAAAATTGTTAAACAAAATGTTTTTACTATAGACTTTAAAAATAAAGGTACAAGATTCAATTTGAAATTTATTTTCTTCAATGTGTACTTTTATACATTTTACAAAGTGAGGTATGCAAATTTAATACCTTACTTTGTAAAATGTATAAAAAAGCACTTCGAAGATAAATAAATTTCAAATTGAATCTTGTACCTTTATTTTTAAAGCCTATAGTACAAATATTTTGTTTAACAATTTTCATGCCTTGGATGAAATGCTTTTTTTAACTTGTATCCTATCTTTTTAATATTATATTTTATTTAATTTATTAATTTGGATTTAAAAAAAGATGAATGTGATTTTGTATGTATTTATAAAAACTCTCCTACTCTCTATTCCAGATTGTATTTCTCCTCACACCACAACTCATTTTTGCAACCCCCTCTTTGTATTATTACAGGTCTGAATATTCTCTCTGTTTCAGTTTGTAACTCTCCTCACTCCACACCTCTTTTTTGCAACTCTCTCTTTGTCATACATGTCTGAATAATAAGAAAATCTAATTTTTTTAACAAAAACTTTAAAATAACTTTTTTAGATTAATTTTTAAAAAACTTCTTTCAGAATAGAAAATCTTTACAATTTAATAAGGAACACATTTCATATAGGTTTCATCAAAAATATTCAGTAGATAACGAAAAAAATAGAGATGAAAATTTCAAAAAGAGTGTATAACTGGTTACGCTCAATAGTAGTCTTCGCTAGCGAAAGACTTTGTTATTGTTATTCTTTTATTATTATTATTTAAAACATTTTATGTACTGCGCTTTCGCGTGAGGACTAATTTTTAACTTTTATATATGTTTAATAAATAAATAAGAATGTAAATATATGAATTACTAATAATAGTAAAGGGTGATTAGTAGTAAATGGATTAATCCTAATCTTATAAATATAACACTGATAAAATTTTTTAAAATATCCATTTTGAATTTGGAGACAGCAACGAATCTCACATGTAAGGAAAATATTTTTTATAACATGAATACGCTAGCCAAATTAATCAACATTTTTTTGTTCTTGTGATTGAGGAAAGTGGTGTTTGATCAACACTGCTGGGGAGCCATGATTTAATATACTGTTTTGTTTTGAAATCCCCGAAACAACTGATGATCCCCTAAATTAACGTCAGGGCTATTGTAAATTCAAGAAAACAAGTTATTGCAGTGATTGCAGGTGATTAAATAACTTACTGACTAAATAGTTTTCCAATGAATGATAAAAAATTTAAAAAATAAATAAGTTTTGTATAGTTTTAAAGGTTCAACATCTTCCAAGACTATATATATATATATATATATATATATATATATATATATATATATATATATATATATATATAGTCATCCACATACAGTACTGTTTCGCTGTTTCACAGCTCATGTGCGAACTCTATATATAGATCGTCTAGCTGGATTATGTGATGTTTCCAAGGTCCAAGGATGGAATACTGTTGCCATATCTGGCCAGGAGCTGCTAAAAACAGCCTATCCTGCCTTGACAGAGTACAAAATAGACTTTGTGGCTTAGTGGGGGATGCCCTTTTCTCTACCCTGCAACCTCTCTCCCACAGAAGAGACGTTGCGAGCCTATCCTTGTTTTATCGTTATTTCCATGGCAGGTGCTCCTCTAAACTCCAATCTCTTGTCCCCCCCTCGCCAATCTTTCACGAAAAACACCCGTCTAGCTGAATCCACTGTGAAAAATTTCCCCCACTCTATATCTGTGCCTAAATCAAAATGCGGATTCCATGAACAAAGCTTCTTTCTTAGAACTGCACGCCTGTGGAACTCTGTTCCGTCTGCCTGCTTCCCACCGGACTACAACTTGGATGTCTTCAAGTCCAATGTAAACAAATTCTTAATGAACCGCCCCCTTAAGTAAACACTTCATCAAATCTCCACACTAACGTTATGTACTTGCAATAACCCTTATCCCTGAGTGGCTTCCGGGCCTTGATAAGTAGTGATCACTGTGTTAAAAAAAAGGGTCCTGATTTCCATGAATTACGTGAATTATAGAAAAAAAGTAAAAATAATCCACTTAATATTTGAATTAGAAATATCGAACTTGCTTGAGGAGCAAAATCAAATTAAAATTAATCTTGGACCAAGTGAAATTTAAACTCACTAACAAATATACTTTAACAAAGTGTTTGGTAATGTTTACTCTGAATGGTAAAGCGTACAAATAAAATCATATATCCTTGTTCTCGCTGTGTTGCCGATAATATGTATTCTCGAATTCATAAGGATGAGTTTATATTTGATTTTTTATTTATGTGTATGTACCTCTTTCATGTTAACATTTAAAAAAATAGTGTACCCAAGTTAATCACCGTGTCATCTAGAATATATATTCTA
The DNA here is from genome assembly GCF_053919585.1 of Euprymna scolopes. Classification (NCBI taxonomy): domain Eukaryota; kingdom Metazoa; phylum Mollusca; class Cephalopoda; order Sepiida; family Sepiolidae; genus Euprymna; species Euprymna scolopes. Next base: position 33,196,876 of record NC_136494.1, on the reverse strand, counting down.
AAATTTATAATGATCCATTCATTATATATATATATATATATATATATATATATATATATATATATATATATATACGTATCCCTCTTTGTGTATTATACATGTGCATGTTTGAGCAAGTATATGTTTGTACATATCTATATATGTATGGCTGTACATCTGTATATATATGGTTATATATGTGTATGTGTATATGTATATATAAGTGTGTATGTATATATATTTATGTGTGTGTGTGTGTGTGCATGATCTTGTCTCCATTAACTTCATTTCCTTATATATGTGGATGTATTTATATTTGTGAGCTTGTGTACGTTCGTTTTGTGTTGAATGTAAATGCATATGATTATGAGCTGTAGTGTATATATATGTATGCACGTGTGTGTGTATACGCGTATATATGTGTGTTTATGTATGTATATATATGTATATATGTGTGTGTGTGTGTGTGTGTGTGTGTGTGCGTGTGCTTGTGTGAGCATGGGCATTTAACGGAGTTACATACCTTAGCCATATATTGATACACTCTAACTATCTATATCCCCCTGGACCGTGTAAGTGTTGGCAATGGGGGATTATCCCCCTCTCTAAAATAGAATCGTTAGATAAACCAATCATTTGCTGATGTATAAATGTCTTTAAAGGTAGGCGCACGCTCTCTGTATTTGTATGTTAGATATATCAGTGTGTGCACCTTTATCTCTTTCATGACATAACACTTATGTAGATGTTTATTTTCTGTATGCATACGATGGCATGCGTATGGGGGTGTGACTTGCATGCTTGCACTTGATTATATTGATGTTCGTCCGTGCATATGAGTGCAGTTCTACACTCGAGTACGCGCACATGCATAATCTCCTGGATGCATACTCGCCCGGCTGTATAAGTAGTTCCCTTCTCTAATATGCGCGTTTGCGTTATATGTATATATGTAATTGAGTGCACATGTGCATTAGTATAACGATGCGTATGTATATAAGTCTGTAGTGTCTGTATTTATGTAAGGATCAGTTGTTTGTGCGTAGGAGTATACTATGTATATGTATATGTGTATGTGTATATATGTATATATACGTATTATGTGTGTCTGTGGGTATATATGTGCTTATATTCTGCACTTATGTTTAGGTTTGACAGGTGGATATACAAGTAATCATTATATAAATAGTTAAAATCAACCACGCTTGGGCGACCCTATATCCAGCCCCTCATTTAAATCAATTCTCCCCTTTAAAAAAATATCTAATTAGCCACAGTATATAAAGCACCCACTCAAACATCGATTCCAACTCAACGAACAACAAAACAAACTGATCCATAGATCGCCTCCAAACAGAAATATATGTATTTTAAATAAAATTTAAACAAATTTTATTAAACTAGATCACACTACGACAACAAGCGTATTGAACTGACATATCTCAATTAATGAAGTCACATTTAAATACCCTTAAATATACACTCAAAATTAAAAGAACCCAACCTTAAACTCACTTAATTAAGTAACCCTCCAATATTCCATATTTTCACACCATGACTTGTCTCTATCTCCACCTCATCCGCTCACCCATCCGCACAGCAAAAACAGCACACCCACCCCTTATCACGCACACCGTCATTGAAAATCACAAGAATATCCATTTCCCACTTGAACTTAAAATCAAGAGGTCAACCCTTTTAAAGAATACTAAAATACAATTCATCCCTCCCAGCCGAAAAAATTCCATTAAGAACTTGTATGATCGCCCAACTTTAACTCTCACCCTCCCTCTTTCCCTCATCTAATCGCTAATCGAGCCAGAGATGTCTCGTGATACGGGGTTCGAATCGTTCGACTGGTAGTAATCGTGACACCCTGCACTGAAGATTCCCGAAAGGATGAAACACTAATGTCTGTAGGTATTTAATTATTATAGTAAAAAATAATTATATATATATATATATATATATATATATATATATATATATATATATATATATTTGTATATATATAATGAATGGATGATCCATTCATTATATATATATATATATATATATATAAATATATATATATATATATATATATATATAATGAATTGATGTGACTGCAACATTGACCACCTCCAGTGGTATGCTCTCGCTGCTGACCATGTTACCTGGCGACTTACTATCCACCAGGCTGTTGCACAGAGGATCTGCCGGAGAAGCCTTGCAGGAGGAAGATTCGGGAAGTCTCAGGAACCACACCTGGCGTGACTTTTGACTGCAGCCGCTGTACCCAAACCTGCTTGTCCCACATTAGTCTCGTCAGCCACAAGCATGCCTGCAGTCGACGTTGAAACCCCTCTTCATAGAATCTTTGTTTGCGAAGTACTGCCAAGAGAAGACAATAAATAGATCATTTATCATTTTAAATGATACCTCTTCTTTTATCGTAAATTGAACTCAATGATAACAAAAAAAATTAAAATAAAATGGTGAGGTACAACCTGGGCCTGAACAAGGGACAATCGGATATGTAGTCGAATACTCCACCACTGAGCTATATCGCAAGATGACAATAGTCCTGATTTTTCTAAGAAGAAATTATGTGCTGAGAATTTAATTTTTCTTGATTTGTTTAGAATTATGTCATTTGGCCGATGCAACGTAAAATTCTTTTTCTTTTTTATCTATAAGAAAGAAAGACTATTTTTAGGATTGAGTTTTCTCGATTTTCGATATTTATTGAATGAATTCCTGTACAAAACATATCTAAAAACACTGCCAGTCATGTACATTACTCTTATCCATGTCTGGTTAAATGTTCTCAACTCCACCTCACCCCTTTGCAATGTTTATTTAATTATTAGATCTTTAAACTTAAATGTTGTCAAATCAGAATTGAAATCCTCCCTTTTTTGTGCTTCTTCTAATATCGTTTTTTTCCAATCATAATAACCATTTCTGTTAAGGTCTGACGAAGTTACTGGATCGTTAATACAATTCGGTAACCGAAACATGTGTAACTAAACAGATAAAATGGCATTAAAAATAATATATATTTGCTCTGCAATTCTATTGAGTACTTTTCAGGTTTTTACTAATTGCCATTTTTGCTATATATATATACATATATATATATATATATATATATATATATTTAAATAAGGGAGTAGTCACCAACAATGTGTATTTTTTAACATTATTTTATTATTACAATGATCCAAACATAATTCTCAATGAAAAGCCAAGACACGGAATAATAAAATAATGTTAAAAAATACACATTGTTGGTGACTACTCCCTTATTTAAATATGCATCTTTCTTTCGTTGGAATTTCTTAACCCATTATATATATATATATATATATATATATATATATATATATATATATATATATATATATGTGTGTGTGTGTGTGTGTGTGTGTGTGTGTGTGTCCAGGAGAGTAAAGGCAGTTTTGGATAATGATGGTGGCCACACAAATATTGAGAGTTGACATCTTTTCGTAAGAGGTGTACTCACTTTTGTTGCCAGGAATTAAGCTTTTAATGGCTATATTTTTAGTTATTTTGATGGGAAAATAAATAAACTCTGTTATATATGCTGCTGACGGACTACTTTTCATTGTGTCAAAAAATCATTTTTTTCAGTGTTGTCCCATGAAGAGAGATATACTTAAATATTTGAAGAAATGTAAGGGGTGTACTCACTTTTGTACATGAAACCATAGATCTAACACATAGTTATGGTTTCCTATTTTCATCTGAGTTTTCGAACAACCGGAATTTTTTCTTTATTATGTGAAAAAGTCCACTGTCACATTTGGAAAAAAAAAAAAAAAAGGAAAAATATCTTAGTTTAACAAGAAAAATTTTAGTTTTCAAAAAATCAGGTATTTACGAAAGGAAATACATGGAAGTCGCTAACGTTTATAGTGTACGTTATGCTGTGGAATCAAGAGGATTTTATCTTGGTGCCCTCAAATAGTCATTCCCATTTCAAGCACTAAGGTTAATAGTACAAGTCATAAATTTGAAAGGTAATATTACACTTGACAGTCATTTCAATTGACATATGGAATATTAAAATGGCATCTCTGTTTAATGGCATCGACAGAGAATTTCCATGCTGGAAACTATAATTGTCATAAGAATCCTACAATCTCATTGAAATCCTCTGCATTATTTATCATTCCTCTGTCAATTCGATGCAAATCGGGGTTATTGATTTAATTAGATGATTCAGAGTTCCATATGACAAAAGGTTCGAACCTAGGAAATTCTTCTTTTTTTTTTAAACTTTTATTCATCCCTAACAAGGCATATTACGTTAGGCGCTACTCTGATTAAAGACCATATTTATAAAAGACATTGTAAGTCGGGAGGTGAGCAGCAATATATCTGTTCTCCATAAATTTAAAATTCTGCATGTTCGTACATTCAAATAAATAAATAGCAGGGAGGTAATCGCAAAGATAAGCAGTCTAAATAAAAACAAAAGCTAATAGAATAGAACATTTTTCAGCATCTTGGAATCTGTACAGTGAAAGGATATGGTTTTACTGCTAGTCAGGAGTATTTATGTTGAGCCAAGTATAGTAAGGTTACTGAGCATATTCCACCGGAGTACTTGTAAAACAAGAACATGGATAAAACATTGTGGTGATGGGATAGGGGTTGGAGTTTGGTAGACAATGCACGATCGATAAGGTTGGTAACTTTCTTTTGCACCCTGTCATAGAGGGAGACTAGTGGTCAGGGCATCAGATCAGATATGGCAACAGTGATCACCGTCACTACAGGTTCATCTCGAAAATACAGGTTTATCTCGAAAAATACCAACTGTGATACATGAAAACGCAATAGCTTAACTCGGATAACTGTGTTGTCGTTTTCTCTTACTATTCTTCCCAGACTCTACTCTTATCGTAATTGTCTGTATTTTTGAGATGAGGTGCTTTCATTGATTGAGATTTTCGGACTGACTTCCTCATCTTGGTTGTTATACTTACAACGTTTCGGCCGTTTTGCCCTCCGGTCTTCATCAGGTGTTTTGTATCGAACTGGGGAACCGTTTGTTAGGAGTCTCGAACCCAACCCTTTATTATTATTACGGGGATACCGTATCCGGACTCCAGCTAGGCTCTGGGACATAGTTGTTGATTCTCTGTTTTGAATGTTAGTTTTCATTGCCTTCGTTCAGGATTGAACTCAGCACCTTTAGGTAACTGTAAACTTTGATACAACCTCTAGGACCACTCGGCCATATATCACTGGGACTACTCTTATCTTTTTCAATTTCAGGATTACCTGCAGTCATCTTACCGAGCATTCAAAAATGTATGCTGTTTTTATCTTTTTTTGGCCTTTATCCAAGCGTGTTAAGTAATTTTAAACATTTTTCAGCTAGGGTGGTCCAGTCAAGCAAATATCTCTAGACACTAACATTAGGATCTTATCGAAATAAAGGTAATCCGTAGCATGTTTTTATTCAGACAACGATTATAAACAAAAACAAGAAACTGAGTTGATCGATTGGCGTCATTAGCATGAGGATCAAGTTTCCTAAGTGTATCAAGCTGGTCAGCACGGAGAGGGTGAACAGTCATCCACAGCGACAGTTGAATTACCTGCCAAAAGACTCTTTTCCCTATTTGAAGTTTTCATAACAAATTAAATAAAGAATGGATTGTGTCCGACGCAAAATTTAGCAAACGCATTTGTGAATTCAGGGGACCAGCCTTAGGGAAGGGAAAGCCTCTCCTTGTTCTGGTAGCAGGGGAGAATGAAAAATAGAAGAAGAAGAAGAAGAAGAAGAAGAAGAAGAAGAAGAAGAGTGTGTTGAACACTCGTTGATCATTCCATAACCAAAAAAGGTGGATCCTCGCATATTAGAACCAGTAAACGTGGCAACAAATTAAATCGATAAACTATATTTTAATTATGAATCAATTTCTTTTGGTAGGGGAGGGTGGAGACATCCCCAGCTAATTCTCAATATAAATCAATGCGTAAGTGAGTATAGGAGAATTGCTTTGCTCGCCCACCGAATTAATGTCGTTACGAGACTGACCCATGACTTAATGTTGAAATGACTAAGCTCGAAAATTGCCCACATTTTGCTCTGCTCTCCGCCGAAATCCACGCCATTAAGAGATTGTCCCAAAACTCAAAGTTGAAATTGATAAAACCCGAAATCGTTCAGACTTTTCCAAAGAGTGCCGTCCAGATAGGAATATTAAGAGTTTAAGTCAGAAATTTGTGAATGATAAAAGTTATATAATTTTTCAACATATTATTACTATAGCCAAAAAGACCAGTCGTCGAAGTGTTATTCTTTCTTTTGGATTTAAATAGCCTTTGCATTTCAGTGATACAGACTTTGGTGACCAGTGCCGGACGATTTGCCCTCTTGATCTTTTACAAAATGGGGAGAGTGGTAATTAATCGGAAAAGACCTTTCAATACCTAAGGCTTTTGCCAAAGTGACCACCGGATACCAAGTGACAAACAGGGACCTAGAACGGCCGGATTCGGTGACGTTACTCATGACTAGGGCTATGACAACAGCATATCCCTGTCCTTGTTCTGATTCTCAGTTATATATTCATTGATATCTTATATGTTTTTATGTAGAGTGATGTGATTCTCGGTTGATTAATTGTGTCTGTGTCAGATATATATTCAAATCAAAACAATGAAAAGAATACGCTGTTGTCCTATCCCTACTCATGAAACATCGTTGGGGAAGTGAAGGGGTACACATATAGATATTGGGATCTTAAACAGGGTTGATAGGTATCCCAGTCTTTTATCAATTAATCGACTAACGCCGTGGGCAAAAACACACAAGCCACACCCTAAAATTATATCTGAATTAAAGAAATTACAAATTTCATACAAAACTCGCGTCTAGGAAAATATTTCCAAAAAGCAAAAATTGTGGTCACATGCTCCTGTTTTCAACTATGTCAACCGCAGATCAACATCGCTTTGTGCACTCCAAATAACTTTTGCCGCATAAAGTAAAAAATATCACTCTTTTCGAACTAATGAGTAAGTACTTAAGAACTAGAGTTTGAAGCAGTCAACCAGTTTAGCCCCCAAAATCTAAACAGAATAAGACTATTATACTCATCTTCCTGGTGCTTTAGGTGTTAACATAAACTACGCTCAAAGCCGAGATAATATATTCAGTTCTGACATACGAAAACCAGAGGTAATTTTTTATTTATATAAGTCACAATTCTCAACTCACACACACATTATCACCCCCATGCACGCACTGACAAAAAAACAACACATACACATAATGTTTAATTCTTTCAAACTGTCACACACGTATAGGTTCTTTCAGTCTTCGTCAGACTATTGATACCCACGAAAGAGTACCTGCACATGAAATTTCTGGCAGAAGGTGCGCATCGACCGAAACGTTGTGAAAATCACATTCAAGATAACAACCCAGTCAGAAGAATCCAAATGATACAAGCCATTAAATTATTTCGATTGCTGGAGCCTGCTCGGGAAAGCCATTGCTTTTCGATAGCAACTTGTCTGATAACATATAATCAGTTTCAACTTTACTTGTTTACCAGTTTAGCTGCTGCAATTGAAACTTTATATTCAATACTTATTGTCCTTATAAAAATGCTAGAGGCAATCACTCTGAGACTAATTAAGCTTTGAAAGTTTGCAAAACTATTTTAATTAGAACGGAAAACAGTAATTAGTTCTTTCCATGTTTTCATACCAAATATTAAATTATTATTATATTATATTAAATATTTATTTATTTATTGCATTTTCTCTATCCAGTGAAAAGTGATGAGAGGTTTTTTAAATGGAAACAAAAATATATCGAAGTAAAACGTGAAAAATAAATGAAAATTGCTACGTTCTTCGTTGTTCTTCCCTGTTTTATTTCTGCAAATTGGCCATTCACGTACTCAGCTATTATTGAATAGCATGGGGATTTTTGAATTGATTGTTAAAATAGCAGGTTTTCATTATATAATATTAGTAGAACAACCGTGCCAGGTTTGGGTAAAATTAATTCGCCGGCGAGAACAGTTTTGCACTAATTTTATGTCTTTTTATGATGATTAGAATAAACGTATAAAGCTACTAAATCATCATTAGAGCTGTGACAACAGCATATTCTTTTCATTCTTTTGACTCTCAAGTATATATCCGACACAGTAAGACACAGTCAATCAACTGAGAACCACATCAGTCTATATAAAACATATAAGATATTAACGGATATACAGGGTGACCCAAAAACATCGGGCCCCAACTCTAATTAGGCCCAATTTCTTAGTGTTTTGCCCGAATGAAATGAAACTTTGGTCATAACTAGTTTATTATATTCAAAACATCACATCAAAACACTAGGGTCTTTGGCCTTTTTTTTTCTCCGTTCTACAGCATATGTTCTAGATGGCCTCCATTTAGCTTTTGTTTTTTGTTTTTTTAGGAGGGGGGGGTCACCCTGTATACTCAAAAGTCCAAACAATAAAAAGAATATTCTGTCTTTACAGCCTTAATCATTGTTCCGATTTTTATTCAAATTTTACATGATTTCTATTCAGAAAAATGTCTAAAGCTTAAATGTAAGGCTTAAATATAAATTTAAAACTTTAACTTAAATTTAAGGCTTAAGTTATAATTAAAGCTTAAACGTAAATGTAAAACTTAAACTTAAATATAAGGCTTAAATCTTAATTTAAAGCTTTAACTAAAATTTAAACTTAAAATTAAATTCGAAAACTAAGCTTAAATTTAAGGTTTAACCGTAAATTTATAGCTTAATTTTAAACTTAAGGCGTGCGCCTAAAAATTAACGCTTAAACTTAAATTTAAAACTTAAGTTTAAAGTTTAGATTTAAGTTTCGACGTAAATTTAAAGCTTAAGACCTAAATTTTAATTTAAGGCTTGAGCTTAAATTTAAGACTTAAACGTAAATTTAAAGGTTAACCTTACATTCAAGACTTAAACTTACATGTTTTCCAAACGAATTCCAAAAGCGCACTAAGAATTACATTCCAACCTTAACCTCTATTTTATCAGTTCACCTTTATAACAAAATTCGTTAAAGCTTAATTTTAAATGACATGGTTGTAACTTCTACTCTCTCAAAAATGTGTACTTAAACTCTCCCATTAAACACTGGAAATTCTCTTTCATTGACTACACTTTTTCACTATCAATGTTTCATTTTTTGATGACCTGCCATTATGTATAACCTCAAATGACTTCCTTCGTTAAATACGGACCGCTCTCTGAATTTAGTTAGTTTTTTCCAGCATTGCGATTGGCTGATTTTAACAAAAAAAGATTCACTTACAATGATTCTATATTAACAAATAAAAATTACTAATATTATTTCGATTTGCCACATTCAAATAGGAACGCTAACTACATTTTATTCTATTCTCACCGATTTATTCCTCTTACAAAATCTGGGTGAAGTAATCCATACAGAATATCATTCCACTTTATGGATTTACTAAGACTTGCATATGATACTTCTGTATGAAATCATTCACCAAAACAGCTCTAAAATTAAATCATACATTAAACTTTTAGAATTTAGATTTTTTAGAACACTTTTCAAATCATATATTTACAAGTTCTTAACTTCTTCACATGCCGTTTCTAAATTTTTGGAGATGAGAATTGGTTATTCGTATTATATAAATTCATCGGACTACTGTTCTCATCTGTAGTGTGATTTTCATAATGTTTTGGTCGATATAACCTCCGACCTTCTTCAAGTATATCTTGTCGAACTCGGGAATGTTTCTGTAGAACTCGGGAATTTGGACGGAATTTTGAACGGAACTTTGTGGTACAATATCTTCACGAATCCGAGTTGGCCTATGGTTTCCTGATCAGGACATGTTTCGACAGGTCTTTCTCCGTTTCTTTCCACGCCCACGTTGCTTAAAGGTCCGTAGAAAGAAGAGATGAATGCGGTCCAGTCGATGAAGGTTGAATTTGTTGCTGGAGGGAAGAAAAATTGCCAAGCAATCAAAAGAAAATGTCGAAAATCCCTTGTTATAAACAGTAACAACGTTTATTAACACAATCTTCAACAAACACCACGGAATGGGAGTGATTGTGGTTGACTGGCGGAATAAAATTTTCTTAGAAAATCTTAACTGCAATTAGGCAGCGCCAATGATGAAGAATGCAGTGGCAACGGATTTGATTCTTTAAGCGGCGACAAAAAACGAACCAACTTATTTACTTCACGAGAATAGCATGCTCTTGTTCCGTCAGCCATGACTGGATAGAGGTCCTAAGTAATTCACAATTGTATTTTGTCGGTCGCACACACTGAGGATTGAACCTTCAACCTTCAAAAGAAATCACTTTTTACAATTGATCTTTCCAAGTACTCTAACCACTGAGCCATGGCTCCTTGGGTTAAAATCACACTCAAGATGAGAACAGTAGCCCGATGAATTAAGATAATGTCAATTCTTTACATGCACCAAAATTACTACCTCCGTCTGTTAACACACTACAAAACGAAAACAAACAAGTAAGGTTTTCATTATAAAACAGTATTTCTGTTTTAGTTTACTACATTTTTCGTTAATGCAGAAACTTAACTGAATTGAACTGTTTATTTATTTATTGCAGACTATTATCCTCATCTTTCTAAGATGTTGTTTCACGACGTTTCAGTCAACTATTGCTCTGGCCTTCGTCAGAGAGTAACCGCGACGGGATAGGAACTCTGAATGTCCCAACTGTATTCTCAGCAATTACTACCATCCATAGTTGTTGTCGTCTCAAGTAAGCCTCCAGCCGGCTTTGAGTAGTATTGAAACTGCTATCTTCAGACAATTCTCACCAGGAACCGTAGAGATTCAACATCTCTATCAATTGCACCACGGGCCCCAAACGGGCGATCAAGGTTGGATTTTTAGATCTTATGAATCCACGTTTATTTATTATCTGATCTACCATGGTCAGGTCCGTACCGAATGGTATTTAATTGGAATTTATTATTGAGATGAGTATTATTTATTAATTTATTTCTTGCGGACTATAATCCTCATCTTTCTAAGATATTGTTTCACGACGTTTCAGTCAACTATTTCTCTGGCTTTCGTCAGATGGTAACCGCGACGGGATAGGAACTCCAAATCTCATAACTTCATTCTCAGTAATTACTGCTTTCCATTGTTGTTATCGTCTCACCATGTTTTGACCAAGTAAGCCTCTGGCCGACTTTGAGTAGGATTGAAACTGCTATGTTCAGACAATGCTCACTTGGAACCGTAGCGATTCAACATCTAAATAAGATGAGAATAATAGTCTACAATAAATTAATAAATAATACTCATCTCAATAATGAATTCCAATTAAATAATACATGAATTGAACTTGTAATTCAAATCTTATCCTTTATACTCCGAAACAAATTTTTCCGTTTTCTTCGGCGAAAAGAAAATCAACTTGAATCTGCACAAATATATTCACATAGCTACAATAACTATTTGTATTTTTCTTATAGTCAAGTCATTCTCTTATATTCGATATTTCATTTGTATTTTTTCTTATAGTAAAGTTATTCTATTATATTCGATATTTTATTTTTCTTATAATTAGGCCATTTTGTTATATTCGATATTTTATTTGTATTTTTCTTATAGTTATGTTATGCTATTTTATTCGATATTTATTTGTATTTTTTCTTCGAGTTAAGTCATTCTCTTATATTCGTTATTTTATTTGTATTTTTTCTTCTAGTTAAGTAATTCTTTTATATTCGTTATTTTATTTGTATTTTTCTTATAGTTAAGTCATTCTCTCATATTCGTTATTTTATGTGTATTTTTCTTATAGTTAAGTCATTCTCTTATATTCGTTATTTTATTTGTATTTTTTCTTATAGTTAAGTCATTCTCTTATATTCGTTATTTTATTTGTATTTTTTCTTATAGTTATGTCATTCTCTCATATTCGTTATTTTATTTGTATTTTTTCTTATAGTTAAGTCATTCTCTTATATTCGTTATTTTATTTGTATTTTTTCTTATAGTTAAGTCATTCTCTCATATTCGTTATTTTATGTGTATTTTTCTTATAGTTAAGTCATTCTCTTATATTCGTTATTTTATTTGTATTTTTTCTTATAGTTAAGTCATTCTCTCATATTCGTTATTTTATTTGTATTTTTTCTTATAGTTAAGTCATTCTCTCATATTCGTTATTTTATTTGTATTTTTTCTTATAGCTAAGTCATTCTTTTATATTCGTTATTTTATTTGTATTTTTCTTATAGTTTAGTCATTCTCTTATATTCGTTATTTTATTTGTATTTGTTTTATTATTAAGTCATTTTATTATATTCGATATTTTATTTGTATGTTTTCTTCGCGTTAAGTAATTCTCTTATATTCGTTATTTTATTTGTATTTTTCTAATAGTTAGGTCGTTTTGTTATATTCGTTATTTTATTCGTACGTTTTCTTAGAGTTAAGTCATTCTCTTATATTCGCTATTTTATTTGTATTTATTCTTATAGTTAAGTCATTCTCTTATATTCGTTATTTTATTTGTATTTTATGTTATAGATAAGTCATTTTCTTATGTCTGTTATTTTATTTGTATATTTTCTTCTAGTTAAGTCATTCTTTTATATTTGTTATTTTTTTTTGTATTTTTTCTTATAGTTAAGTCATTCTCTTATATTCGTTATTTTTTTTTTGTATTTTTTCTTATAGTAAAGTCATTCTCTTATGTTCGTTATTTTATTTGTATTTTTTCTTCTAGTCAAGTAATTCTCTTATATTCGATATTTTATTTGTATTTTTCCTCCACTTAAGTCATTCTCTTATATTCATTATTTTATTTGTATTTTTTCTTATAGTTAAGTCATTTTATTTATTCGATATTTTATTTGTACGTTTTCTTATAGTTACGTCATTCTCTTATATTCGTTATTTTATTTGTATATTTTCTTATAGTTATGTCATTTTATTTATTCGATATTTTATTTGTATGTTTTCCTATAGTTAAGTCATTCTCTTATATTCGTTATTTTATTTGTATGTTTTTTTTCTAGTTAATCATTTTGTTATAATCGTTATTTCATTTGTATTTTTCTCATAGTAAGGTCATTTTGTTATATTCGTTATTTTTTTTTGTATTTTTTCTTATAGTTAAGTCATTCTCTTATATTCGTTATTTTATTTGTATTTTTTCTTATAGTCAAGTCATTCTCTTATATTCGATATTTTATTTGTATTTTTCCTCCAGTTAAGTCATTCTCTTATATTCTTTATTTTATTTGTATTTTTTCTTATAGTAAAGTCATTTTATTTATTCGATATTTTATTTGTATTTTTTCTTATAGTTAAGCCATTTTGTATTATATTCGTTATTTTATTTGTATTTTCTTATAGTTAAGTCATTTTGTTATATTCGATATTTTATTTGTATTTTTTCTTATAGTTAACTCATTTTATAATACTCGTTATTTTATTTGCATTTTTTCTTATAGTTGAGTCATTCTCTTATATTCGTTATTTTATTTGTATTTTTTCTTATAGTTAAGCCATATTATTTATTCGATATTTTATTTGTATTTTTTCTTTTAGTTAAGTCATTTTATTATATTCGATATTTTATTTGTATTTTTTCTCATAGTTAAGTCCTTTTTTTATATTCGATATTTTATTTGTATTTTTGTGATAGGTAAGTAATTCTCATATATTCGTTATTTTATTTGTATGTTTTCTTATAGTTAAGTCATTTTGTTATATTCGTTATGTTATTTGTACGTTTTCTTCTAGTTAAGTAATTCTCTTATATTCGTTATTTTATTTGTATGTTTTCTTCTAGTTAAGTCATTCTCTTATATTCGTTATTTTATTTGTATTTTGTTTATAGTTAAGTCATTTCATTATATTCGTTGTTTTATTTGTATGTTTTATTCTAGTAAAGTCATTCTCTTATATTCGTTATTTTATTTGTATTTTTTCTTATAGTTTAGTCATTTTATTATATTCGTTATTTTATTTGTATTTTTCTTATAGTTTAGTCATTCTCTTATATTCGTAATTTGTTTGTATTTTTTCGTATAGTTGAGTCATTCTCTTATATTCGTTATTTTATTTGTATTTTTTCTTATAGTTTAGTCATTCTCTTATATTGGTTATTTATTTGTATTTTTTCGTATAATTTAGTCATTCTCTTATATTCGTTATTTTATTTGTATTTTTTCTTATTGTTAAGTCATTCTCTTATAGGCGTTATTTTATTTGTATTTTTTCGCTAATCAAGTAATTCTCTAATATTCGTTATTTTATTTGTATTTTTCCTCCAGTTAAGTCATTCTCCTATATTCGTTATTTTATGTGTATTTTTCTTATAGTTAAGTCATTTTATTTATTCGATATTTTATGTGTATTTTTTCTTCTAGTTAAGTCATTTTTTATATTCGGTATTTTATTTGTATTTTTTCTGATAGTAAAGTCATTTTGTATTATATTCGTTATTTTTTTGTATTTTCTTATAGTTAAGTCATTTTATTATATTCGTTATTTTATTTGTAATTTTTCTCATAGTTAATTAATTTTATTTATTCGATATTTTATTTGTATTTTTTCTTATAGTTAAGTCATTTTATTATATTCGATATTTTATTTGTATTTTTTCTTATAGTTAAGTTATTTTATTTATATTCGATATTTTATTTGTATTTTTCTCATAGTTAAGTAATTTTGTTGATTCGATATTTTATTTGTATTTTTTCTTATAGTTAAGTCATTTAGTTATATTCGATATTTTATTTGTATTTTTTCTTATAGTAAAGTCATTCTCTTATATTCGATATTTTATTTGTATTTTTTCTTTTAGTTAAGTCATTTTATTTATTCGATATTTTATTTGTATTTTTTCTTCTAGTTAAGTCATTTTGTTATATTCGATATTTGATTTGTATTTTTTCTTATAGTTAAGTCATTTTATTATATTGGTTATTTTATTTGTATTTTTCTTAAAGTAAAGTCAATTTGTTATATTCGATTTTTTATGTGTATTTTTTCTTCTAGTTAACTCATTCTCATATATTCGATATTTTATTCGTATTTTTTCTTATAATTAAGTCATTCCTTTATATTCGATATTTTATTTGTATTTTTTCTTATAGTTAAGTCATTTTATTATATTCGATATTTTATTTGGGTTTTTTCTGATTGTTAAGTCATTCTCTTATATTCGTTATTTTATTTGTATTTTTTCTTATAGTTAAGTCATTCACTTATATTCAATATTTTATTTGTATTTTTTCTTATAGTTAATTCATTCTCTTATATTCAATATTTTATTTGTATTTTTTCTTATAGTTAAGTCATTTTATTATAGTCGATATTTTATTTGTATTTTTTCTTATAGTTAAGTCATTTTATTATATTCGATATTTCATTTGTACTTTTTCTTATAGTTAAGTCATTTTATTATATTTGATATTTCATTTGTTTTTTCTTATAGTTAAGTCATTCTCTTATATTCGTTATTTTATTTGTATTTTTTCTTATAATTAAGTCATTTTGTATTATAGTCGATATTTCATTTGTATTTTTCTCATAGTTTAGTCATTTTGTTAGATTCGAGCCAGTTCAACACCGAAATTCTTGCCGTTTACACTTGAGAAAATACGACAAATACCTATATTTTATTTCTTATGCATTTTGCTAATGTGTGCTCTTGCAACAAAAGCAAAAACATTAACATAGCATATTATTAGAATCGTCATTTGAACATATTCGTAAAAAATAAATAAATTTTTTTAGACGTTAAAAATAATAATAACAATATTCATTACCAATATTTGGCGTGTTCAAATATATATATATGCAAAGAAAACATTTTTTTGCGTACAGTGATGATCATATTTATTGGCACGGTAAAATAAAAGTTAAATTTTGTCTAATAAATTCTAAAAAAGGGATTAAATTGAAGAAAATAACAAAGTATATTATGTATTTTTAACTGGCCTTTCCGACGCAGCAATCGGATTTTAGAAAAAATAAATAACAAAGGAACAACAAACATAATTGCAAAAAACCCTTGTTCAAAATTATTGACACGGCTTTGTTTTTCTTTTAGTATCAGTATAATATCAATCAATTTCCGGTTTACGTGCTTTCTGAACTTTTTTATAGCCATATTATTCTTGTTTAACGCTAATTCAGTGAATAATTTTTTTCAGATAATTTTTAGATAGCGATTTATTTAAACTATTATAAGTGACTAAATTATAATTTTCAATCGCCATGGTTAAAACTAAGGAACACAGCGAAGACGTCAGGAAGCTTGTTGTAGCATGCCATACCAATCGGGAGGGCTATGATAAGATTTCAAAGAAGCTAAACCTTCCCAAATCCACTGTTAGAGCCATAATAAACAAGTTCAAATCGCAAGGCCACGTTATGAGTTTAGAGGGTAGAGGGAGAAAAAGGATTCTTTCCCCAAGAGATGAACGGAAAATTGTTCGACAAGTAAAACAAAACCCAAGGATCTCTGTTGGGGAGATTGTTGATGAACAGAGCACCTCTGGAGTGAATGTATCTCGACATACAGTTGGTAGAGTTTTGAAGAGAGCTGGTTTAAAAGCATGTCGTCCGAGAAAGACTCCCTTATTGAAGCCTATGCACCTGAAAGCAAGGCTAGCCTTTGCAAAACGTCAATAGAGTTATTTGGCCATAATAAAGTGTCTTATATTTACAGAAAATCTGGCGAAACTTTCCTGCCTAAGAACACCATACCCACAGTGAAGCACGGTGGAGGCAGTTTGATGTTTTGGGGATCCTTTGCTGCCTCTGGACCAGGGCGACTTGTTAAGGTCACAGGTAGCATAAAAAAGGAAGATTATGTTAAAATATTGGATGAAAACCTGAAAGACTCTGCTAAAGAGCTCTCACTTGGTCGGCGTTGGTGGTTCATGCAAGATAATGACCCAAAGCATTCGGCTAAACTGACTAAGAAATGGCTTGAGGACAATCATATTAATGTTTTGGAGTGGCCATCACAAAGCCCAGACCTTAATCCAATTGAAAATTTATGGAGAACATTAAAATTAAGGGTAATGCAAAGGAAGCCTAAGAATCTTATTCAATTGGAGGATTATTGTCAGGAAGAGTGGGCTAAAATTACTACTGAAGAGTGCAACAACTTGGTTGTAAACTATGAAAAGCGACTGAGGAAGGTAATCAAGGCCAAAGGCTATACAATTGATTATTAAATAAATCGTGCCAATAATTTTGAACAAGGGTTTTTTGCAATTATGTTTGTTGTTCCTTTGTTATTTATTTTTTCTAAAATCCGATTGCTGCATCGGAAAGGCCAGTTAAAAATACATAATATACTTTGTTATTTTCTTTAATTTAATCCCTTTTTTAGAATTTATTAGACAAAATTTAACTTTTATTTTACCGTGCCAATAAATATGATCATCACTGTATACCTTAAGTTTTATTTTCTTCTTTAACTATTATATCTTTGTAATAGTTTAATCACTCTGTTATATTTCCCCGGTTAAAACCAAGACACGGATCCTGCTTGCTATTACATATTTATTAATTTCTGCAAATATTTATTCATATAATGTTATCATACATAGGGTGGTTCTTTTAAAAATGCTACCCAGTTGTAGAATCGGTAATAAACTTCATAATACCATGTCTGACTCGTTCCAACACTTTTTGTTTTGTCGCCATTGAATAAATAGCACACCAGGATACAAGGCGTAATATTATCAAACACTCCTTATCAGAAAAAGTAAATTGTTTTAAATTCATATTGTTAAACATGAACTGATTAACCTTCGAAACGTTGAACTATTTTTTATAGAAAATGATTTCTATCCTAACCTTTCACTGTATTCCCAAACAATATAAATGACTTTTGTAGCATATAAGTATAGCTATCAAAATAAATTGTAAACTTTTATTAATTTGCATATTGTGATTGTAGCCATCTTGAATTTATAATGATGTTAACAATCCGCTTCTGGAAAATTGTCAATTTCTCATGCATATATATTAGGCAATCGGTGAATGTATGGCATATATTATATCGCAAATAAAATCAGGTTTGCATGTAGTATAACCTGCTAATAGAGATTGTAGACTTGTCGCAATTCTGTAACAGCCGCGCTAACAGAGTTACATAATAATTTATTTCAAATAGTTAATTAAAGAGAAAAATATATTAAAGTATTATTTTTTTTATTTAAAAGATAATTTGGTAGTTTGTCATTGATGACAATGACAACGAACCGAAACCGATAACACATGTGACTAGTGTTGTGTATTGAATTAAAATTTAAAAAAAAAAAAAGGCAAAAATAATGTTGTTTGAAATATATTAAAAAAAAAAAAAAAGCACACACAATACAGAATATCCATAAAGTCTAGGAATATACACTGGCTTGTAGAGGTATGATGTACAGCTCAATCACCTTGACACAACGGTTCTCACCAGATCACCCAAGTTAAACAACGTTGAGCCTGACCAGTACCAGATGGTTGACCATTTAGGAAGGCTAGGCGCTGTGTATAGGAAGGTTCTAGGAAGGTTGGGCGTGGGCCCAGCACCTTCACCCAGAAAAAAAGAACTTCTCTCTACAAAAGCATCTACAAAGTCGTGGATGGCCTATACCTCTCCAGGTGCTCAAGTCTATGGATGGATGTAGAGGTATGGTGATGCTCAGGTTAACTCCTTCATTATATGACCAAAAGACTCAAGTATATACGTTAATATTGAGAAATATTAAAAGAAAATAAATATGATTAGATATCTTTCCCACAATTTTGGATGCCCAGGACTACTGATCCGTCACCATCCTCTGCCATTGCATAGAGAATAATTGGATATTTTAAAACTGGCTCATTATGTTTATCAAAAGGTTTTAACTTTTATGCACCCCTTCTCTAAATAACAAACAATAAATATTTTCAATTGAACTCATAACCCTAACCGGTTAAAATAATGCATGCATTCCAAAAGATATTGCTATTTTCATTTATTTTGTCTTATCCAGAAAAAGATTGATTTTTTTACGCTCGGATTGATATGTACTATGATGCCTACACATTACACATTTATTTAGTAAGATACTTTAGTGTCACTTCGCCGTTTGCTACTGATACATTTATACATTATATTTTTAATCTATCACATTTTCTAACATTAACGCATATGACTTAAGCCTTTATTAAAATGTTCATAATTAATATATTTAATACTCTCTTTTTTCCTTCCACCTTTTTATCTCATATCAGTCATATTAATAATATACCAAATTTTTTTAAGAATACATTTTGTTAAAATAGACTGATAACACGAAATACACACATGATTAAACATTTTGAAACCAGCATTTCTCATTTCGTAAATGTTATTTTTCTAAAACCTTACAATTGGTTGATGGATGTAAATTGTTATGCTTCTAAAAACTTACAATTGATTGATGGATGTAAATTATTATGTTTAAAAGAACTCACAATTGGTTGATGGATGTAAATGTTATGTTTCTAAAAAATACAATTGGTTGATGGATGTAAATGTTATGTTTCTAAAACCTTACAATTGGTTGATGGATATAAATGTTATGTTTAAAAAAAACTTACAATTGGTTGATGGATGTAAATTGTTACGTTTCTAAAACCTTACAATTGATTGATGGATATAAATGTTATGTTTCTAAAAACTTACAATTGGTTAAATGATATAAATTGTTCAAAAACTTACAATTGGTTGATGGATGTAAATGTTATGTTTCTAAAAACTTACAATTGATTAATGGATGTAAATTGTATGACTCTAAAAACTTATAATTGTTTGATGTAAATGTTATGTTTCTAAAAAACTTATAATTGGTTAATGGATGTAAATTGTTATGTTTCTAAAAACTTAAAACTGGTTGATGGATCTAAAATGTTATGATTCTAGAAACTTACATTTGGTTGATGGATGTAAATTGTTACGTTTCTAAAAACTTACAATTGTTTAATAGATATAAATTGTTACGTTTCTAAAATTTGCAATTGGTTGATAGATGTAAATTGTTACGTTTCTAAAAATTTTCAATTGGCTGATGGATGTAATTAAAAATTTTACTCATAATAATTTAAAACTACTACCACCTCGGGTTCACTGATGGGTTAATTATTTTTATTATTCATGCACACTTTTAAGTAAATCCAAAAATTCGAAACAGTAGAGGGAAAAGCTGACCTGCTCTTTTTCTTTTAAAAAAAAAATTGAAAATGGCAAATTTTACACCTGAAGAAGGTCGAATGTTACATTGACTGAAACGTTGTGCAGATAAGACTTATGATGATAACAATTTCCAATTTTTCCAAGTAATTCAAACTGTAACGTAGTGCACGTTTACACAAGAGACTCACACGTTGTAGCAAGTACATTACAAGGGACAGAAGACAAGTAATAACTCGACTTATATTTTCTTTTTGAACAACATCATTTATTTTCGAGTAATTTCTTGAATAAAACATAATCGTCTTCTCTTACGTAATCTCACGTGATCTCTCTGGCCAATCGTCATCCACATCTCGAACATGTTCCTGAATATGCTTCAGGAGAATATCACTTTTTACAATTGATTTTCCAAGTACTCTAACCGCTGCGCCACAGGCTGACGAAAGAGTTCGATGCAAAATTCTACACAAATTCCCAGCTTCGACAGAAACATTACCGAGTTCGACAAGATACACCTGAAAAAGGTAAGAGGTTAGATTGACTAAAACGTTGTAAAAATGACACTCAAAGTGAGAACAGTAGTCCGAAGTTTCCAAATAATATGAATAACGAATCCTCATCTCAAAAATTCAGAAACGTAAACAAACTTTCTCTTAGTAATTTCACAGATTGTTCAGCTTCCTTCAACGACTACGTTGTAGTCAGCAAAGAAAGAGTTCCGTGGTGATATGTACCACAGATGAGAAGCTATTAGAAAGAAGCTCCATTCATAGTTCCATTTTGTTATAGGTATAGGAAGAGAGGAAGGTTCTATGCAGTGGTGGTAGCTAGACAAGTGAAGGTTTTTCTCTAATTTTAAACTGATTGGAGCCTACATGACAAGTTCAATAAGTTAAGCAGAACTGATTGCCTTTAAAGTAATGACAAATTCATTGCAATTTTTCAAAATTTATCTCTCGTTTCTGTACTGTTGGGAATTTCACTATTTTTCTCTTGGAGCGAGATGGTCAATCAAGAAGAGGCTAAGGGGGGGGGGGCGGGAAATAAGTAAAGGTTAAATAATGTTACTCTTCAACATGGCAGGAGATCACTACCTTTATTCTCCACCTTCAACCAAGTTGGGCTCAAAGCTGCAGAAGAGCACCCGGAAAGGATTTTTATCTATATAATTGTGACACCCTCTATCGACTGTCCAACCGCTCTTGCTTGCACGTTGTTTAGCAAAAAGATCTGTTGCCATGGAAATCAGCTTGCATTTAACAAAATTTACACCCCTTTCCACATTTCAATCATATTGAGAGTTATGTTCAAAAATTCAATACGACAAGTTAAGACGCCGGAAGTGGACTCGGTTTACCTAAATATGGATGGAATTTACTAAGCTTGAAATGAAAAACGAAACAATAAAAATAAATAATAAACTTTCATTTTTTACATTTCTATAAATGTGTTTTTAATATTTAAAATATATTCATATGAAAATATTTTATATCCAAAAAAGTAATGTAAACATTCATAGTTTACATTTTTATAAATAATTTTCTAAATATTTAAAATATATTCATATGGAAATGATGAAACATTTTCAAAAATTTCATCACATAATTTTGTCATAAATCAGATATTAAAAGTAACTATCTTCAATTGAACTAGGAAACCGAAACTTTTTTTAATAACACAAGAAGTGTTAATAAAAGACGTTTAAATGACGAAATTCTGCGACAAAACTTATGAAAAACATAAATATATTATTTCAAAAAGACATCATTTATAGAAATGTAAATAATAAAATTTTCATTAGTTTTTTTTTAACAAAAAAGTGTAAAAAAGTATTTATAGAAATGCAAAAAATAAAACTTTATTTTTTTTATTGTTTCATGAAAGCACAAGAAGTGTTAAAACTAAAATAATTTTTTAAATAAATTATTTCCATATGGTTTTTTATTGTTTCATGAAAGCACAGGAAGTGTTAAAACTAAAATAATTTTTTAAATAAATTATTTCCATATGGTTTTTTATTGTTTCATGAAAGCACAAGAAGTGTTAAAACTAAAATGATTTTTTAAATAAATTATTTCCATATGTTTTTTTATTGTTTCATGAAAGAACAAAAAATGTTAAAACTAAAATAATTTTTTAAATAAATTATTTCCATATTGTTTTTTATTGTTTCATGAAAGCACAAGAAGTGTTAAAACTAAAATAATTTTTTAAATAAATTATTTCCATATTGTTTTTTATTGTTTCATGAAAGCACAAGAAGTGTTAAAACTAAAATAATTTTTTAAATAAATTATTTCCATATTGTTTTTTATTGTTTCATGAAAGCACAGGAAGTGTTAAAACTAAAATAATTTTTTAAATAAATTATTTCCATATGGTTTTTATTGTTTCATGAAAGCACAAGAAGTGTTAAAACTAAAATAATTTTTTAAATAAATTATTTCCATATGGTTTTTTATTGTTTCATGAAAGCACAGGAAGTGTTAAAACTAAAATAATTTTTTAAATAAATTATTTCCATATGGTTTTTTATTGTTTCATGAAAGCACAGGAAGTGTTAAAACTAAAATAATTTTTTAAATAAATTATTTCCATATGGTTTTTTATTGTTTCATGAAAGCACAGGAAGTGTTAAAACTAAAATAATTTTTTAAATAAATTATTTCCATATTGTTTTTTATTGTTTCATGAAAGCACAAGAAGTGTTAAAAATAAATGATTTTTTAAATAAATTATTTCCATATGTTTTTTTATTGTTTCATGAAAGAACAAGAAATGTTAAAACGAAAATAATTTTTTAAATACATTATTTCCATATTGTTTTTTATTGTTTCATGAAAGCACAAGAACTGTTAAAACTAAAATAATTTTTTAATTAAATTATTTCCATATGTTTTTTTATTGTTTCATGAAAGCACAAGAAGTGTTAAAACTAAAATAATTTTTTAAATAAATTATTTCCATATGGTTTTTTATTGTTTCATGAAAGCACAAGAAGTGTTAAAACTAAAATAGTTTTTTAAATAAATTATTTCCATATTGTTTTTTATTGTTTCATGAAAGCACAGGAAGTGTTAAAACTAAAATAATTTTTTAAATAAATTATTTCCATATTGTTTTTTATTGTTTCATGAAAGCACAGGAAGTGTTAAAACTAAAATAATTTTTTAAATAAATTATTTCCATATTGTTTTTTATTGTTTCATGAAAGCACAAGAAGTGTTAAAACTAAAATAATTTTTTAAATAAATTATTTCCATATTGTTTTTTATTGTTTCATGAAAGCACAAGAAGTGTTAAAACTAAAATAATTTTTTAAATAAATTATTTCCATATTGTTTTTTATTGTTTCATGAAAGCACAAGAAGTGTTAAAACTAAAATAATTTTTTAAATAAATTATTTCCATATGGTTTTTTATTGTTTCATGAAAGCACAAGAAGTGTTAAAACTAAAATAATTTTTTAAATAAATTATTTCCATATTGTTTTTTATTGTTTCATGAAAGCACAAGAAGTGTTAAAACTAAAATAATTTTTTAAATAAATTATTTCCATATGGTTTTTTATTGTTTCATGAAAGAACAAGAAGTGTTAAAACTAAAATAATTTTTTAAATAAATTATTTCCATATGGTTTTTTATTGTTTCATGAAAGCACAAGAAGTGTTAAAACTAAAATAATTTTTTAAATAAATTATTTACATATGGTTTTTTATTGTTTCATGAAAGCACAGGAAGTGTTAAAACTAAAATAATTTTTTAAATAAATTATTTCCATATTGTTTTTTATTGTTTCATGAAAGCACAAGAAGTGTTAAAACTAAAATGATTTTTTAAATAAATTATTTCCATATGTTTTTTTATTGTTTCATGAAAGAACAAAAAATGTTAAAACTAAAATAATTTTTTAAATAAATTATTTCCATATTGTTTTTTATTGTTTCATGAAAGCACAAGAAGTGTTAAAACTAAAATAATTTTTTAAATAAATTATTTCCATATTGTTTTTTATTGTTTCATGAAAGCACAAGAAGTGTTAAAACTAAAATAATTTTTTAAATAAATTATTTCCATATTGTTTTTTATTGTTTCATGAAAGCACAGAAAGTGTTAAAACTAAAATAATTTTTTAAATAAATTATTTCCATATGGTTTTTATTGTTTCATGAAAGCACAAGAAGTGTTAAAACTAAAATAATTTTTTAAATAAATTATTTCCATATGGTTTTTTATTGTTTCATGAAAGCACAGGAAGTGTCAAAACTAAAATAATTTTTTAAATAAATTATTTCCATATGGTTTTTTATTGTTTCATGAAAGCACAGGAAGTGTTAAAACTAAAATAATTTTTTAAATAAATTATTTCCATATTGTTTTTTATTGTTTCATGAAAGCACAGGAAGTGTTAAAACTAAAATAATTTTTTAAATAAATTATTTCCATATTGTTTTTTATTGTTTCATGAAAGCACAGGAAGTGTTAAAACTAAAATAATTTTTTAAATAAATTATTTCCATATTGTTTTTTATTGTTTCATGAAAGCACAAGAAGTGTTAAAACTAAAATAATTTTTTAAATAAATTATTTCCATATTGTTTTTTATTGTTTCATGAAAGCACAAGAAGTGTTAAAACTAAAATAATTTTTTAAATAAATTATTTCCATATTGTTTTTTATTGTTTCATGAAAGCACAAGAAGTGTTAAAACTAAAATAATTTTTTAAATAAATTATTTCCATATGGTTTTTTATTGTTTCATGAAAGCACAAGAAGTGTTAAAACTAAAATAATTTTTTAAATAAATTATTTCCATATTGTTTTTTATTGTTTCATGAAAGCACAAGAAGTGTTAAAACTAAAATAATTTTTTAAATAAATTATTTCCATATGGTTTTTTATTGTTTCATGAAAGAACAAGAAGTGTTAAAACTAAAATAATTTTTTAAATAAATTATTTCCATATGGTTTTTTATTGTTTCATGAAAGCACAAGAAGTGTTAAAACTAAAATAATTTTTTAAATAAATTATTTACATATGGTTTTTTATTGTTTCATGAAAGCACAGGAAGTGTTAAAACTAAAATAATTTTTTAAATAAATTATTTCCATATTGTTTTTTATTGTTTCATGAAAGCACAAGAAGTGTTAAAACTAAAATGATTTTTTAAATAAATTATTTCCATATGTTTTTTTATTGTTTCATGAAAGAACAAAAAATGTTAAAACTAAAATAATTTTTTAAATAAATTATTTCCATATTGTTTTTTATTGTTTCATGAAAGCACAAGAAGTGTTAAAACTAAAATAATTTTTTAAATAAATTATTTCCATATTGTTTTTTATTGTTTCATGAAAGCACAAGAAGTGTTAAAACTAAAATAATTTTTTAAATAAATTATTTCCATATTGTTTTTTATTGTTTCATGAAAGCACAGAAAGTGTTAAAACTAAAATAATTTTTTAAATAAATTATTTCCATATGGTTTTTATTGTTTCATGAAAGCACAAGAAGTGTTAAAACTAAAATAATTTTTTAAATAAATTATTTCCATATGGTTTTTTATTGTTTCATGAAAGCACAGGAAGTGTCAAAACTAAAATAATTTTTTAAATAAATTATTTCCATATGGTTTTTTATTGTTTCATGAAAGCACAGGAAGTGTTAAAACTAAAATAATTTTTTAAATAAATTATTTCCATATGGTTTTTTATTGTTTCATGAAAGCACAAGAAGTGTTAAAACTAAAATAATTTTTTAAATAAATTATTTCCATATTGTTTTTTATTGTTTCATGAAAGCACAAGAAGTGTTAAAAATAAATGATTTTTTAAATAAATTATTTCCATATGTTTTTTTATTGTTTCATGAAAGAACAAGAAATGTTAAAACTAAAATAATTTTTTAAATAAATTATTTCCATATTGTTTTTTATTGTTTCATGAAAGCACAAGAAGTGTTAAAACTAAAATAATTTTTTAAATAAATTATTTCCATATTGTTTTTTATTGTTTCATGAAAGCACAAGAAGTGTTAAAACTAAAATAATTTTTTAAATAAATTATTTCCATATTGTTTTTTATTGTTTCATGAAAGCACAAGAAGTGTTAAAACTAAAATAATTTTTTAAATAAATTATTTCCATATTGTTTTTTATTGTTTCATGAAAGCACAGGAAGTGTTAAAACTAAAATAATTTTTTAAATAAATTATTTCCATATTGTTTTTTATTGTTTCATGAAAGCACAGGAAGTGTTAAAACTAAAATAATTTTTTAAATAAATTATTTCCATATTGTTTTTTATTGTTTCATGAAAGCACAGGAAGTGTTAAAACTAAAATAATTTTTTAAATAAATTATTTCCATATTGTTTTTTATTGTTTCATGAAAGCACAGGAAGTGTTAAAACTAAAACAATCGTTTTAAATAAATTATTTCCATATGGTTTTTTATTGTTTCATGAAAGCACAAGAAGTGTTAAAACTAAAATAATTTTTTAAATAAATTATTTCCATATTGTTTTTTATTGTTTCATGAAAGCACAGGAAGTGTTAAAACTAAAATCATTTTTTAAATAAATTATTTCCATATTGTTTTTTATTGTTTCATGAAAGCACAGGAAGTGTTAAAACTAAAATAATTTTTTAAATAAATTATTTCCATATTGTTTTTTATTGTTTCATGAAAGCACAAGAAGTGTTAAAACTAAAATCATTTTTTAAATAAATTATTTCCATATTGTTTTTTATTGTTTCATGAAAGCACAAGAAGTGTTAAAACTAAAATAATTTTTTTAATAAATTATTTCCATATTGTTTTTTATTGTTTCATGAAAGCACAAGAAGTGTTAAAACTAAAATAATTTTTTAAATAAATTATTTCCATATTGTTTTTTATTGTTTCATGAAAGCACAAGAAGTGTTAAAACTAAAATAATTTTTTAAATAAATTATTTCCATATTGTTTTTTATTGTTTCATGAAAGCACAAGAAGTGTTAAAACTAAAATAATTTTTTAAATAAATTATTTCCATATTGTTTTTTATTGTTTCATGAAAGCACAGGGAGTGTTAAAACTAAAATAATTTTTTAAATAAATTATTTCCATATGTTTTTTTATTGTTTCATGAAAGCACAAGAAGTGTTAAAACTAAAATAATTTTTTAAATAAATTATTTCCATATTGTTTTTTATTGTTTCATGAAAGCACAAGAAGTGTTAAAACTAAAATAATTTTTTAAATAAATTATTTCCATATTGTTTTTTATTGTTTCATGAAAGCACAGGAAGTGTTAAAACTAAAATAATTTTTTAAATAAATTATTTCCATATTGTTTTTTATTGTTTCATGAAAGCACAAGAAGTGTTAAAACTAAAATAATTTTTTAAATAAATTATTTCCATATTGTTTTTTATTGTTTCATGAAAGCACAAGAAGTGTTAAAACTAAAATAATTTTTTAAATAAATTATTTCCATATTGTTTTTTATTGTTTCATGAAAGCACAAGAAGTGTTAAAACTAAAATAATTTTTTAAATAAATTATTTCCATATGGTTGTATATTGTTTCATGAAAGCACAAGAAATATTAAAACTAAAAAATTTTTTTAAATAAATTATTTCCATATGGTTTTTTATTGTTTCATGAAAGAACAAGAAGTGTTAAAACTAAAATAATTTTTTAAATAAATTATTTCCATATAGTTTTTTATTGTTTCATAAAAGCACAGGAAGTGTTAAAACTAAAATAATTTTTTAAATAAATTATTTCCATATGGTTTTTTATTTCGTTTCAAGTTTAGTGACTTCCATTTCACATTTAGGTAAACTGAATCCACTTCCAGCGTTTTAATTTTGCGTACTGAATTTTTCGACATAATCCATATTGAGTACAAATAAACTTCAATCTTTGCTTGACTTATAAACATAGTTTCATCATGAAATTATGATTTGTCATGTTTTAGTTTCGGTTTCGATAATAGCTCAATGTACTCAAATCATATATTTTTTTTTTACTTTTGAAATCATGACTATATATTGGGTACAATATAATATGAAATAATTGACTCTATAATAATAAATACGAAATCTGCATAAATTAAAATATCACATTTAAGCATATTTTACGACCAGGCAAAACCAGGCGCCCCTGCTAGTTATTATTAAAGAGTCATGCTTTACCAATACCAAAAAGCCACTCAAAATACATGTTTCAGTTGGGTGAAGAGACTATTATGTGAGAATTAGACATGATAAGTGTAATTGTCAGAATTTTATTTTTTAAACTCCTTTTTATCTCAAACAAAGTATATTGCCATTTGGAATGTAAAGGGATTCTACTTGGGGTCGTGTCTGACAGGTTACTCAGGGAAGTTAAGCAGTGAAATATTTGTTCACATTGCATTCTGTGGGAATTCAAATTCCCAGCCAACGGATACACAGACAAAAAATGGTACCGCCAGGCTTACTCGATTGTCGCCCTTTAACTCTGGTAACCGGAGAGCAACACAGCCACGTCACTTCCTGTTCTGTATATTTATCCCTCTTTCGCGCTGGACCCTCAACCAGTCAACATGTAATGAAGAGCCGCTCCAGTTGGAATGGCTACTCAACAAGCCCTCCTGACTAACCCATCAGCCTCTCATAAATCACAAGTAACGTTACTCCTTTCTCAAAAATCTCTCATTCTTACCATCTATATTCTTATTATTTCTCATGTATATTTATGTAAATAAATCTACATTCTTTCACTATCACATATTGGTATGTTTCATCTCTTCATTATGCGACCTTTTGTTTCTCAATCACCTACCATTAAACAACATGGAGGATGGGATCCCAATTACATAAACAGACCATTCTGTCCCACAACTTTAAACTTTTGCATGTTAGTACAGTCAGGAGAGCAGAAAACAGTGAAGGAATTCCAAATTCTAGCAGTCCGAAGGAAGAAACTATTAAAATATTTGATTTTTCAACATCTACAAACATCAGTAGTAAAGGGATGGGATTTTTCTGCTTATTGGGTTTATTTGGATTGGAGCCTGGTCAATAATGCAGGCCTTATTAGATTTGAGACTCTTTTTAGAACTCTGTCTAAGAGTGGGAGAATGGAGGTAGATACTCCAGCCCAGATGTGACTACAGTATTCCACGCATGGGCGAATTGTGGCTTTGTATACATATAGGACACTCTAGTATGAGTAATTTTCTAGAACGGAAACGGGAGCCCACCTACTTTGCAGCAGTATTGGCGATGTCCTCAGTATATTAGTCTCGATTCATATTTCATATGAATGTCAATCTAAGGAGTTTGAAAGGTGAGGTTTCATATAGTGTGTTATTTGTCGTAGTAATCAGTGGTTGACAAAAAAATTTTTGTAGTTGTAGTTAAAGAAGTTTAAAGAATGTTTCAAAGAAGTAAAGAATGTTTAGTAGCATTAAATGTTGCATCCACTTGCGGCTCAATTTAACTACTGACTGAAAGTCGTTTTCTGGGGTTTCTGCCATTGACTTGTATAGTGTACATTTGTTTTCCCTTCATGTCTATTATAGAGTGTGGTTTCTGACACAGTTTCATTAGGGAAATCATTCATATAATGTTAAGAAATACGCCCATCGAAGATAACTTGGATTTTTCTCTTGTCTAGGAAGGAACTACTTATGTTGAGAATTCGCCCTAAAATACCATAGGATTTAATTTTCATCAGAAACTATTACTGCCAGTCGTTCTCAAAGGCTTTGGATATATCAAGGGTTACAGTTCTAGCTTCCTCTGCTTTATTCAGTGCTTGGTATATGTGTTCTGAAATGATGGTTTAAATATCTGCAATAGATTAGCATTCATAACATGGTGGATAAGTGCTTGATTAATAAGCCTTAAAGATTTCAATGAAAAGAGGCAGGTGAGTGGGTCAGTTCTTTTGTCAGTATTCTTGAATACTGATACCGATACAATGGAGACAATTTCCCAGTTATCAGGGAAGCAATACTCTGCTAAGAATTTGTTGAAGACTTTGGAGAGTACAAGAGCTAACTCAGCGGAGCATTTCTTATGAAGACATGAGATCAGGTCTACATACCTTAGAGGTGTCTAAGTTTTTATGGGGAAGGTGATTTCCATATATAAGTCAGGTTTCTGTTCACAAAAGGAAATTTGGGAGGAAGTGGGTTGTGTAGTTAAATCGCAAGTTTGAGGCAAACCACCGGGCAAGCAGGTTAGTGATGGTTGTTAGACTGTAGGAGAATTGTTCATTGTCCATTATTCATCATACTACTATAAATGTTCCAGAAATCACGAGTTCCTATTTTCTGCAACCTAATACATACTCGATATATGTGATCACTTTGATATGCCTTCTCTTGGCTGTAGCTAGTTTCTATAAACTTTTGTTTATTTGTATCTAATTTGTGGCAGACAAATTGACGAAATGCATGCTGGTTTTGTGCAATGGCAGCTGCATAATTTGAAGTGAACCATTAGGGAGAGTGGGGCTTGCTATAGTAGTTCCTTGTGGGAACTACTGCTTCAATGTCTGCTTTAAATCATTCAATTGCTTCATTCACACACTGTTCAGCAGGAAGAGAAAATATATTAGTCCAGTGAGCATCTCTTATGTGTCCTCTGATGGCTCGATATGTATTTATTAGCATTGATTTTGGGGACGACCATATTGTAGTTAGCAGTGAAGCACTTCCGTAGTATTGTATTGCACAGATAGACGGTTCTTGGAAAGCATCTCTGTTCATAGAAGTTTTCTTTGGTTTTTAAGCATGCAGAGGAAGACAAGGAAGTTCTTTGCAGTGATGGTAACTAGACGAGTACTTGTTGTGAATGTCTTAGATTGTGAACCAGAGATTGGAATTCGGCTGAGCACTTTTTATGGAAATAAAGATGGAAGAGACAAAGACTAGCAATGTCTACTCTGGGAAAGAAATTATAAGAAGGCCATTAGAACATCTGTCATGGGGATGCAAAGTAAGGTTTACAATCTATCAATATAAGAAAGAGTCCTCAGAACAGAACAACCCATATTGACGTGGCTGTTTCCAATACAGTTGTTAGCACTGACATCAGATTTCCAATTAATATCATGTTCATCACACTCTAAGTCTATTTTTTTAGAAACGCTTGAAAGCTCACAGACAAACGTTCATTTTTATTTATATAGATTTTATACATTCTCGAGGTAACATGTTCTTACAGTTACAAAATTGTTGTAGGAAAGAGAAGAGATCATCTTCCACTAGATTACGAATTTGATTTTGTAGTCTATCAAAGCAGGAAAGAACGCTCCTAACAAAATTTATTTTCAGGTACTTTCCCCAAATAAAATGTGATCATGCACTTTCTCTCTGAACTCTCTCCTTTCAACCGTGATCGTTGGTCTGTGCACACGTTCTTTTTATAGTTTATTTCTTTTTTCCTTTCTGTGACGTCACTTCGCACACAGCTTGGCATTTGCATACAGTTGCCATACGCTTGCCCGTGCTATGTTACGTGATGGTAAATATGTATTTTCTGTTTGCTTAAATAAAATTTGGAAGTTAAAAATATTTGTTGATTAAAGTTTTTGTATTTCATATATATGGTTTATTTTATATTTCTGAATTTTTTAGATGAGGATTAATAATTTGTATTATTTGGCTTAGTGTTCTCATCTTGAGTATTATTTTTACAACATTTCAGTTAATGTAATCGCCAATCTTCCTCATATGTCTCTTGTGGAAATCGAGAATCTTTCTGTTGAATTCGAGAACTTGCACGGAATTTCAAATGAAACCTTTTATTTAATCGCCGGGATAACATATCAATATGACATGGAGGTTGACAATAAAGTTGTTATTGCTGACATCAGATTCCCAATTGAAAATGTATAACATCTATATAAATAAAAATGAATGTTTGTCTGCCAGCTTGTAAGAGTTTCTGACAAAACAGACTTTAAATGTGATGAATGTAAACATTCATGTCAATATGATTGTTTCTGTTCTGAGGACTCTTTCTTGATAGATTGTAAACCTGATTTTGCATCTGCATAGATGTTCTATTGGCCTTCCTATAGTTTCTTTCACAGAATAGACATTGTTAGTCTTTTTTTCTTCTTCTTTATTTCCATAGAAAGTGCTCGACCGAGTTCCAATCTCGTATGCATATCCATTCAAACACTCATACATTCGTTTATATTTATAGATATAGATTTTCAAGACGAGAAGTTCTTGCAACTATTCAAAAATATTAAAACAAAATGTAGAATCTATTGATTGCCACAGAAAATTAGACATAATTTTTTCTGCAAGTTCTTTGTGAAGGATGTCCACAAAATTAATTAGCTTTAAATTTTGTGCACGTGTATTTTTCGACGGAATCTTTTGACGAAAATATTTATTAAATATTTTAAATTTAATAAAGACTAATAGCAAATTAGTGAACAGAGAGAACGAACGGACATCTGTTTAGCATTATTAAAGGGACAATAAGCAATTACCAATGCCAGGTGATATTTACCTGAGATTTTTACACGACTATCCATGAATTGCAAACAAACTTGTGTTTGAGTTTAAATAAATTTCATTAAGAGAGCGAAACAGTCTTAAAAGTGAAACGTTTATTAGCCAATCAGATAAACAGATTAAATATTCATTTCTTCTCCTTTATTAACAAAGCTGAAAATGAATACAGCTCAACATGTTTAAATTAGACGAATAGAATTATTATAATCATGGCTGCCTTTCATCTGTGAGAATGGTGGTTGTGTTCTGGTTTTAGACCAGAAAAAAACTAATGCCTGTATGTGTGTTTTTATATCTATACATATTTAATGTATACTACGTCGCATTCCAGAACGCATATCTTTTTTCAAAAATCCATGTGACATATCCAATAGTAAGGAGATCCTTAACGACTGGAGTAGCACCCCTTATTCCTTGCTACTCATACAAGTGTCAAAAAGGGGAGGGATTATTCATCATCAAGCTAATCGCTTTACAAAATCCAAGAAACTCCTCAATAAGGTTAAACACCCAATCAAGCTGAAAATATCCTGTTGTTTTTATTTATAAAATAAACTAGCCTGGGTGTCCGGCGTTGGCGGGTGTTTGGAGGTGTGTGTTAAATAACAAAAAAAACAAAAACAAAAAAAAAACAAAGACAAAAAGTGGTAGTAGGCAGGCAGACTCGAACCTGTACTGCAAAGGAGTAAAAGAACGTGAGAAAAAACCCCAAAGAAAACGAAGTCTTTGCTGTTGAGTCACTCACCAACCTGAAAATGGTAAAGGTTATTAAGACTAGTCAATCGATTAGCGAAAAAAGCGACCTCTCCTTGTAGAAAAGTGCCTAGCTGAGGATGAAGAGAATTAATGGTTTTAGCCAATGTTTTGATATTTATCGTCCCAAGGCTCGGGTTTCAAAACAATACCAGTCTTCTGAAAATCTGGCGCCTCTGTCGAAAGTTTAAGGTAGACATACATACATACATACATACATACATACATACATACATTTAATCAGACAGGTGAGATTTATATTAAAGATGGCTATACAACGTGCAGGACTGTATATAAAACGTAAATTGTCCATTTCATGATATAGAGTCTGAGCACAATTTTGTATATCATGAAGATCTAATACTCTCAAACTGTAATGATCTTTGGGTCTGTTTCTAGCAAAGGCTACATCACACCAATGCAAATATGTGAAAAGAGACTCAGAGCCAATTCAGATGTCTATACTGAGTTTCTGCTGATTGTTGTCCAAGTTCCAAGTAAAGAGGGTGGCGGCAAGAGGACCATACGTGTATCATTAGTACTCAGTTCTGTGTCACACTTCCATGAAAACCCAGAAGTGATTGTCTGTAAACATCCACAACTTTACCATCAAAACCGGCTCTCTTTAATTCACTTGATTGATGCGATGGTATGTGTTGTGTAGTTGGGAATACGCAAATCATACTACCTTCGTTATATTTTTCTGCCCAAAAAGAATATTGGGACTTGGAGGTTAGATTAATCTTCATCTGGACTCGTTGCATGAGACCTTATCGCCTTTGGTCGCCCTATCAGAGATTCTAGCCTCCAACGGCATTGGTACCGAGGTCGATAAAGGGGGGGGGAAACTGCATTAGCACGTCATAGTTGATCTGAATTGCAACTAGCAGACTAATTTGGAAAGAAATAACGAACATTTCAATGAGCAATGACATAATCAATGTGAGTTGTTTTTATTTTATTATATCTCATTAAAGCTAAATAAAGAGATCCCTTCAATATGGCTAACTCACATTTGCTTTTATGAGGAATCGTGCACCTTCTCCAAGTGATGTTTCCTCACGACGCTCCACCAGACTAGATAAATTCTAGTCCTAGAATCCAGTGAGACCAGGAAACTAAAACGAAAGATATATTACAACATATGAAAATGGTTAATTGGGGAGAGGAATATTATGTTCTCAATTTCTTTACTAACTCAGTGTTTGAGAGATGAAGAACTTTAATGGAACATTGGAATATCTATGTATCTCATATAGAGTTATAGTGTTAGCCCTAGATAGTGGGCCTCTTGATTTCTGAGAACTTCAACTGAAGTCTATTATGCCCCTAGTACATGTGTCTATTACAATAAGAAATAATATGTATAAAACTTATGTGTGCATTATTATATCTCAGTCTGCGTCTTGGTTACTTAGCGTTTCTAAAATTACTTATCAGAAACTTTGGTATGACGACTGAGGACTAAACCATAGTCTCTCGTCTTCTTATACAATGCTCCATCGATTATTCCAAATATAAAAAAAAAGAATAGGGAAGCGATTTAAATAAAGCAAATTTATGATATTTTTAACATTGAGTTTGGATGGGAGAGTCCAACAGCACATACCTAGTAAAATCAGAAACGCCAAGCAACGGATAAATAAATATGGGTCTTCAATAACTCACCCTCATTAAAAGCCCTTCATGTGCAGGGAACTTCAGTACGAACTCTTGTTCATTTCTGAGTCATGCTCACTCCACATTTCATCTAAAGATCTTGGAGACTATTCACGTTTGATAGAGGAGGCCTTCTCTTTGTAAACAGATGGAATGGCTCTTAGGTTTGAACGTGATTAAACTTTATGGTCTTCGAAAATATCGTTGCTTCATTTTAATCCCTTCCCTATTTTTTTTTCACCCATGAACAGAACGCAACGTAAGTTTATTTTAATAATGTACATATTTTTGGTTTTTCCTTTTTGAATCCCTCGATAAAGCTTTGAAAAAGCGAGGGCGAAACCGGTCAGGCCCCCCCTCCTTTATTTTTCTTTTCTTCTCCCTTTTTAAACCGTGTTTTTAAGCATTTTACTTTTAGTCAAGAATAATAAAAGTCTTCCCTTCATTATTGCCATATAATATATATATATATATATATATATATATAGTCTTTGAAGTTTTTAACCTTTAAAACTATACCAAAAAATATTTTTTATCATTCGTTAGAAAACCATCTAGTCAGTAAGTCATTTAATCACCTGCAATCACTGCATCAACTCGCTCTCGAATTTACTATAATACCAATAATTTATTTTTCAAGGGATCCCCAGTTGTTTACCATGAAACACTGTGTCGGGGATTTAAAAACAAAAAGCAGTATATTACATCATGGCTCCCCAGCAGTGTTGATCAAACACCACCACCCTTAATCTTAGGAAGAAGACATGTTACAAACATTTGATCCAATTTCCTATTCTTAATTGCATATATATATACATATATATATTATTAATTATATATATATATATATATATATATATTATTAATTATATATATATATATATAATGTATTATTTAAATATGTATTTATTTAAATATTTTCTATGTGCATAAGAAAATATTTAAATAAATAATTAAATAATAAATTAGTTACCAATAATACGTCCCAAAAATGTGGGGAGGAGGCGGGGGCGACTAGAATATAAACAAAGGGCAGATAACCTCTCCTTTTAAAGCACTCAGAGAGTAAACAGAAAAAACACCACAAAATTGCTTATAAAAATAAATCTCTTTTCGTAAAATTTTTTCCATATAATTATCCACAACCACCCAAAAACCATTATCAATAATTGCGCTGAAAAGCAAAATAGCGTCCACTCGCAGTTGAACATTTTGCTAACCGCATTTCATTTCCTCTGATGATATACGCCAATATTGAAAATCCATGGATTAAGGAAATTAACATAACCCCTTCTATATATTCCTTTTGTCATACAATAAATTCTTAATTCGAATATATGTGTCTATATGTTGTTTTTTCAGAATTTAAAATTTAACCACGAAACTTATATATTGCTCTATTCTTAAATATTGAGCTTTTCCTTTTTTGGCTAGGATCACCTTGAAAGTATAACTTCAAGTAATATTTATCAGGATTTTTCATCTGAATTCTATCAGTGTCTTATCTCGTTTATATATATATATATATATATATATATATATATATATATATATATATATATATATATATATGTATGTATGCATACATTTTCCCTTTTAACTTGCTAATATTTTCAGATCAATACACCATTAGATGGAAATGGAAGAATTTGTCTGCAAATCCTCTGCCTGTCATACCGAATTGGTGCAGCTGCTTTTTTCTTGCTTTTTTTTTAATAGGAAAAGGATTTTTGTTGTATTATGATTTCTCAACAAAATATTGAAAAGTCTACGAGAAAATAGAAAGA
This sequence comes from Euprymna scolopes, assembly GCF_053919585.1. Taxonomy (NCBI): domain Eukaryota; kingdom Metazoa; phylum Mollusca; class Cephalopoda; order Sepiida; family Sepiolidae; genus Euprymna; species Euprymna scolopes. The sequence goes on along the minus strand of NC_136494.1, from coordinate 33,159,949 downwards.
TGAAGAAAATAGATGATGCAAATAAATAGATGATGCAAATAAAAAGAGGATGCAAATAGCAATATCAAGTCAAAGTCATATTCCTCGCACATATTTCATTTTTCTATTTTTTTTTTTTTTTTTTTTTTGCTTTTTTGACAACTAATCCATAATTTACTTTCCCATTTTATAATCATTCAGTGTACGCGCCACGCTGTTTGGAATGAACATTCACAACAACTTTAAGGAATTATTCATCATCACATATCAGGACTTCTCTGGAAGGCAAATCTTTTCGCGTTTAAATAACGAGAATAGGATGCGTCCATTTAATCTATGCCGATAATGATGAATATCTCTGGTTCCTGTTTGTAAAACATTCACCGCAAGCACTAACCTAGATTTTCCTTTCTTCTTTCATCTGTATGTGCTAATTTCATAGGCATTCTTCTAAACTAATAGACGAAACACTAATAGATATTACCACTCTAAATCAGAATGGACCTGAGAGTAATGGCAACTTTAAGCTGATTTCACACTTTTCAAATCTGCCAAATTAGCGTTAAACAACCAGATTTATTTTAATTTCATATCCATAACCGATCGGTTATGGTAGAAAAAGGCCCTGAGAATCATTTTAAAGAGTTCATTAAAACATTTATATATTATATTTGATGAAAATATTCCTAAAATCTATGGATATCAGTTTTTTTCAGCATTCACTGAGCTCTAATTTCTCATTCCTCATTGTAAAATATTTACAGCAAGAACTCGTTTAGATTTCTTCTCTTCTTCCATCTTAACAACCAAGTTTCAAACAGAATTTTCATTGGTAGCACTTCTTAGCAAGAACTTCCTCTCTGTGGAACTATTTTCCTGCAGATTATATCATATGAGTCGTACTCGTCTTCAAACTCGTAGTCATCAATTTGTCAATGTTATAAACATGTTTATAATATTGACACATTTTAGTACTCTCATAGTATCCCTCATCTTTTGACTGAAAATCATTCCATCTGAACCTTATGCTTGAGTTGATCTTAGTTCTGATAAGCTGTGATTCAACAATGAAAAATATAAATAGGTATATAACATATTATGCTGGATTTGAACTCGTATTAACAGACACAATAATCTGCATGGGAGAGAACTTGAATACCTACTAGACATTATCCTCGAGTGTCTACGGTCTCTCTGTACATGGCATGAGGATACTTTTCCCTAGAAGTAAACCTGAATCACATAGTATTCGCTGCCCAAATAAGATCCCCTCACTAAGGCTAACTCACATTTGCTTTTACGAGGAATAGTGCACCTTCTCCAAATGATGTTTCCTGTATACTCCACCAGACTAGATAAATTCTAGTTCTGGAATCCAGTAAGACCAAGAGACAAAAACGAAGGATATATTTTAATATATGAAAATGGTTAATTGGGGAGAGGAAAATTATGTTCTCAATTTCTTTACAAACTCAGTGTTTGAGAGATAAAAAATTTAATGGAACATTCGAATATCTATGTATCTCGTATAGAGTTCAAGTGTTAGCCCCAAGGTAGTGGACCCCTTTATTTCTGAGAACTTCGACTGAAGTCTATTATGCCACTAGTACACGTGTCTATTATAATAAGGAATAATGCGTGTAAAAATATTGTGTGCATGTAGTGACGTTGGTATTTAGTTATTTTCTCTCTCTCAGTTCTGTTTAAGCTAGTATCATTCATTAGGGACACTGACTTCAACTAATTGCTTGTTTCTCGTTGCTGTGCTTATCACTATGTCAGTTTTATAGGTATGTAGCTGTAAGGATTGCTTAGTCATAGTGAATGGTGTTTTTTTAAAAATTTTTTGTAAGATATGTTACCAAGAATTATTGCTACGCTGGATATTCAACTTTTCAAATGATTAAGTAAAAAATATTTACACCTTTATCATAGTAGAGGAATCCTCTGAAGACCATTTCTTATCGATATACTAGCAAGGAGACCCGCCGTTGCCCGGGATTGAATGATGATTAACGAATGTTTCACACTCCCATATTTTTATTGCCACCGAAATCAATGAAATCGCCCATTTTTCAATCAAA